>NW_008705578.1:235097-237710 GCF_000186865.1 Aureococcus anophagefferens
CCGCAGCAGCCTTCCGAGTCCGAGGAGCGGCGGCGCCGCCGGCCTCGGGCGCGGCCGTGGGATGACGATCCCCTCGTGGTGCTCCGGCAGCGGCGGCGTGCCCGTCGCCGGCAGCGGGCGCGGGCCCGGCATCAACGGCGCCGCCGGTGCCGCGGGCCTGGGCGACTGGCTGGCGAACGAGGTCGCGGCGGCTCGGGGCGCGTCCGCGGCGCGCCGCCGGTCTCAATCGTCGGACGTCACCGACCCCGGGTCGGACACGTTCGGAGACGGCGGCCACGGGAGCGCGCGGCGGCAGAGCCGGAGCCGAGGAGCGCGCGGAGGCGCCAGTGGCCAGCAGAAGAGCAAGAAAGGCAAGAAGCGCAAGCGGCAACCGGTCGCCTGCCGCTACTTCCGGCAGGAGGGCGGGTGCAAGTTCGGCGCGAATTGCCGGAACACGCACTCGTCCGTGCGTGGCTGAGGTCACGCCACGGCGTGACTTGGAGGGACAGGACGGCACGGTGCCTGGCTGCGACAACAATGGGCGCGTCAGCACGGTGCTTTCCATGTTCCTCAACATCAACGGTCTGCGGTCCAAGACCGCAGAGCTGTCCGCCTTCCTGGGTCGGTTCCAGGAGGCGTTCCGCAAGGTCACGGTGGTCGCGCTCGCGGAGACGCGCATGCGCGCCGACGATCGGCCCCCGATTCCTGGGTTTCGGCTCGTGGCACGGCGCGACCGCACTAGCGCGAGCAGCGGGCCCGGCACCGTGATCGGCGGCGGCGTCGCGATCTACGTCGCCGACGAGGTCGAGGCGCTCGTCCTCGACCACGAGGCAGGCGACGATTCGGAGACTGCGACGATCATCATTGGCACGGACGAGAACGGGCCCCGCTACCTTGTGGGGTATCGGGCGCCGGACGACGACGACGCTGCTTTCCTGCGTGCACTAGAACACCAGGCGGAAGAGGCGGCTGAACTGGGCGTCGGCTTCGTCGCAGCGTTCGACTCCAACCTGCCGGAGCTACGGTTGGCCCAGGGCGGGTCAGACCGGCGTCTCGTGGGTGACGCGGCAGCGGAGACGGCGCGGTGCCGCCGCTTCAAGGACGTGCTCGAGCGGACTAGGCTCGTTGTCAAGAGCGGCACCGTCGCGTCGTGCGGGACTGAGCTGGCCGACGCCGCGACCTTTATGCGCGTCCGCGGTGAGTGGACGGCGCTGTCGCAGCTGGACCTCGTCGTCGCAAACGAAGCGGCGCGAGTGTCGCAGTGTGGGACGGAGAACTGTGGGCCGCTCTCCGTGCTGCACGGGTCAGACGGCTGGGAGAGGTCGGACCACTCGCCAGTCTGGGCCGCGGCCGACTGCGGGCCGAGCGACGGCGGCGTCTTGGATCTCGGAGACGTCGTGCGGCTCGAGGCCCTTCCCCGCGCGGACTGGGACATGGCGGGCGAGGAGGAGCGGGCCGAGCTCCGGCGGCTGATCAAGGAGAGGCAGGCGCCGCTGCTGCGTCGGCTCCGCGACAGCGGCCTCGACACGTGGGGCGGCAGCTGGACAATGGCCGTCGCTGCGTTTGTGCGCATCTGGGTCGGCTGTGAGACGGACGCAGTCGGGAGGCCGAGCCGGAAGAGGCGACGAGGCGGCGGCACAGCTCCGCCAGTCCGCGAGGCTGCGTGGGTCGACGACGGGTTCCGCCGCGCGTCGGTGCGGGTCCGGGCCGCTCACGGGCGGCTTCGTGCAGCCGCGGGGCGGCTCAGTGCGGCCGAGGACGGCACGGCGCGGCGCCGCGAGAGGCGCGCGGTCAGTGCAGCGGCATCTGAGCTGCGAGAAGCGCGAGCGGAGAGGGACGCACAGGCCGTCCGCGCGTGGGCGGCGCACGTCTCCGGGCGGGTGAAGGCGGCCGCCGGGGACTATCGTGGGCTTCGTGCAGCTCACGCTCTCGTCAAGGGCATGGTGCGGCCCGGGAGCCTGCAGGACGGAGCGGCGGTCGTACTGGGCCGCGAGCTACGCGACGCCAGGTCCGACCCGCCAGGCGCGCGGGTCCGTGGCCGAGACGCCGTCGGCGTCCTGATGCGCGACTACGCGGGTCGGCAGACGGCGGACCCGGGTGACGTGCGGTACCACCAGGGAGCCGACGCCGCGCGGCGGGCAGAGTTCGCGCGGCTGCGGCGGAGGGTGTTTGGAAGTGAGCGTCGCGCGGCAGAGGCGGCGGTAGTCCGCTTCGGCGGCCGGGACTGGCGCCGGTGGGCGCGCGCGGTCGTGCGCGGCGACGTGCAGCCGACGAGGGAGGAGAGGAGTGCTTACGGGGCGGCGCCGTACTCGACGGCCGAGGTCTACCGCGTCATGCGGCACCTCCGCACGGGACGGGCGGCGGACCCGGAAGACGGCCTCGGGTCAAATCTGGTGCGTAACGGCGGCTGGGCGATGGCGCGCGCTTGGAAGGAGCTCCTCTATGCGCGGTTGCTCGATCCTTGGGCGAGGACGCCGGGGCAGGTCCTCCACGCGACGCCGGTCTACAAAGGCGGCGGCCGGGACCCCCTGGAGTGGCTGTCGTACAGGATGATCATGCTGCTGTCGTACGTGACGAAGGTCGAGCAGTCCGTCCTCCTCCACCGGGCTTTGGTGTGCGGGTCTGTGGATGAGT
>NW_008705578.1:242832-267950 GCF_000186865.1 Aureococcus anophagefferens
GCGCGCGTCCAGGCGCGGCTCCGGCCCGGAACCGCCCTCCAAAGGCGCACAGACGACCCGCGGAGCGAACGCGTCGCCCCACGCGCGCCTCGGGTCACCCGCGCCCTCGGCCCCGGCTTCGGCCGGCCCGTGGCGACCATCTGGCCGCCCCACGCGTGTCGCTCCGGTCGCGGCCCGCGTGGCAGACCCGGGCGCGACCCAGAAGCACGGCGACGGCGCCGGTGGCGTGCCAGGCGGCCGCCAGCATTTCCTCTCTCTGGACGAAGGTCGTCTCGGCCCTGGCCTCGGCCGGCCCGTGGCGACCACGCGGCCGCCCCACGCGTGCCGCTCCGGTCGCGACTCGCCCGGCGGACCCGGGCGCGACCCACGAGCACGGCGGCGACGCCGGCGGTGCCGCTGTGGCCTGTGGGCTCGGCCGCGTGGCGCCTGCTGCCCAAATAGGGGGTCTGATGCCTGGCCCGAGCGGCCGCGGCCTTACAGAATGAATCGACACCAGCGCCGTCGCTCGCGCCGGCAGGTCACTGCTCCGACCGGGAAAGAGACGCGTCGACTCGGCCTTCGCGGCGGCCGCCTGGGCCCATGCCGCGTCCGCGCCGGCCCTCGTGGAGGCTGGCCCACGTCCCCCGAAGGCCGCGAGCGTGGCGGCGGCGAAATTGAATTTTGGAAAAACGCGCGCCGCGCGTCCAGGCGCGGCTCCGGCCCGGAACCGCCCTCCAAAGACGCACAGACGACCCGCGGAGCGAACGCGTCGCCCCACGCGCGCCTCGGGTCACCCGCGCCCTCGGCCCCGGCCTCGGCCGGCCCGTGGCGACCATCTGGCCGCCCCACGCGTGTCGCTCCGGTCGCGGCCCGCGTGGCGGACCCGGGCGCGACCCAGAAGCACAGCGACGGCGCCGGTGGCGTGCCAGGCGGCCGCCAGCATTTCCTCTCTCTGGACGAAGGTCGTCTCGGCCCTGGCCTCGGCCGGCCCGTGGCGACCACGCGGCCGCCCCACGCGTGCCGCTCCGGTCGCGACTCGCCCGGCGGACCCGGGCGCGACCCACAAGCACGGCGGCGACGCCGGCGGTGCCGCTGTGGCCTGTGGGCTCGGCCGCGTGGCGCCTGCTGCCCAAATAGGGGGTCTGATGCCTGGCCCGAGCGGCCGCGGCCTTACAGAATGAATCGACACCAGCGCCGTCGCCCGCGCCGGCAGGTCACTGCTCCGACCGGGAAAGAGACGCGTCGACTCGGCCTTCGCGGCGGCCGCCTGGACCCATGCCGCGTCCGCGCCGGCCCTCATGGAGGCTGGCCCACGTCCCCGCTGGCTCCGCCGCCGCCGCGCTCGCGGCCTCTGGGAGGCGTGGGCCTGCCTAAGGGCGCGGGTGACCCGAAGCGCGCGCGAGGCGACATGTTCGCTCCGCGGATCGTCCGCGCGCCTTCGGAGGGCGGTTCCAGGCCGGAGCAGCGCCTGGGCGCGCGGCGCGCAGTTTTTTCATCGCCAGCTCCGCCGCCGCCGCGCTCGCGGCCTCCGGTCGAGGGTCCTCGAGGCTTTCGCGATCTACGGCGAGGACGCCCACGACGCGGCCCCGCCGACGCACGCGGAGCTCACCCGGTGGCTCGGAGGCGGCGGGCTCTCCGGCTTGGACGAGGACCTCGCCGCGCTGCTGCCGCACGTCCTCGTGGCGACACTCAGCGAGTGGGCCGCGCGCGAGCGCCCGACGACGATCGGCGTCATGTTCCCGGACGCGACGCGCGGCGGCTCGGAGGGTGGGTCGGACGACGGGCCGGCCTGATCGACGCGTGGAGGCGACGCCGTCGGGTCCATCGTCCTCGCGGACGCGGGTCAGGCCACGGAGCCCGGCGCGAAGACCGGGCTGAGCCTCCGGGCTAGAACCGAGCCGGGCGACACGGGCGGAGATTATGGTCGCGCGCCTACGCGCCCTCTAGGCGGCTCCTCAACCGCGCGGCGGCCTCCGTGCCGCGCCGGCTCGCGCGCGCGCCGGCAAGCCGCGCGACGGCGCCCAGGCCGCCGCGCACAGCGGCGACGACCCGCTGGAGGCCGCGGGGCGCCGCCGCGCGCGGCGGCGCCAGCGCCTCGGCGGCGCCCTCCGCCATCCTCTCGGCCGCAGCCGAGAGGATGACAGTGGCGAGGTCGCCGCGCCAGTCGGTCTGCGGCACCGGCTCCGGCGCCGCCAGCGCCGGCGCTGGCGCGAGCGCCGGCACGGGCGCCGGCGCCGGCGAGGCGTGCGCCTGCTTGCGGCGCTGCCGCCGCGGCGCGGCGGCCGCGCCGTCGTCGGCGCCGGCGCCGGCGCCGCGGGCGCGCTTCATGCTCTCCGGATGGCGATCAGGTTGCTTGAAGGCATCGAGGTGCATTCTTGAACCGAGGGGGCCCTCTCCGGCAGCCGATGGTCGATCCGAGCGGCTCGACGCGGGCCAGCGTTCGGCCCGGCGCCTGGGCTGCCGCTACCGCCGCGAGAGGCCCGGGCGGCCTCGTCGCTCGCCCTGCTGACCAGCGCCGCGGTGTCCTCTGACGACTGCAGCGAGCTCTGCGGCGGCGGGCACCTCTCCGGCGGCGGCGGCGGCTGCGACGCGCGGAGCGTCTGGCGCTACGCTTCGTTGGGGCCGGCGGCCGCGGCGCTGGGCCGCGCCGCGGCGGCGTGGGGCGGCCGCTGGGCGAGGCGTACGAGGTGGGGCCGCTCGCGGTGCGCAGGCGCTGCCCCGCGCGCGCAGCTGTGCTCGGGCTAGGCTCGGCGGCGCGTGGGCGGCCGGGCGGCGGTTCGCGCGGAGCGGCGCGGCGTCGGGGCCTCGGAGAGCCCCGTGTACGGTCTTGGGCGACGCGGCCGCAGCTGGTCAGGTGCGTGGGGACAGGGCGCAGGTCTCGGGCCTCTGCCCGTCCCTCTCTCGCCGTGCCGCCCTTCCCTGTTCTTTTTTCGGCTGTTCCCTTTGTAGGCGGGTGGGTCCGCTGTCGCCAGGATGGCAGGTGGAGACGCGCGGTTTCTCTGGTGCTGCGTGGGCCGATTTGCGGGGCGTCCTCGAGCCGGCCGCGGATATGGTTACGGGCCGGATTGACACTCGGACAACACCAGGGTTTTTTTTCGCACTTCGCTTTTCCCAGCCTCCGGTTTTTCTCCCTGTCGGGTTTTCCCGGGGGCGGGGTTTTTCAGCGTCGTGTTTTCGCCCAGTCCTCTGGAAGCTCTTCCCGGAGGGTGCGGTGGCCTCGTCTTCCCAGCCTCGTGTCAAAGGACAAGGCTGTAGCTGACAAAGGGGCGGTGTCAATCCGGTTCCGCATCGTCAACGAGCTGCTCCTCAGAGCACGATGTCGCAACGGCGGTCCCAGGTCGCGGACCTCGAAGTCCCGGCTGCGTACGGGCCGTATCGGGCGGGGATCCCCTCTGAGCGGCGGCGAACCGAGAAGGCCGCTCAAGCGAAAGGCGGGCGCCGGGGGGAACGCAGTTCTCTGACCCTGACGGCGGCGTCGGCGCGGTGTCTAGAAACCTCGTGCGTTCTGGCCGTGTCCGGCGCCAATGCTGGATGGAAAACCGGACCCGCCCTGAGTATGGCATGTCCGCGCGGGCCGCGAAGCGAGTCCACGGACTGCGAGTGAGCCCCCGCGCGCCTGGCCCCTCGGAGCTAGATGCCGGCCCGACCGCCCGTGGCGGTCGCGGCTAGGCTTGGAGTCCCAGTGCCGCGAGGCCTGGTGCCGCAAACCCCCCGGGTAGGCCCTCTAGCTGTTAACCTCTCCTAGCCTAGCACCAGCCTCGGCAAAATTCATCGGCAGCCCCGGGGCCGACGCCATCAGCATCGGCGTGCGCGCGGTGGCCCGCCCGCGCCTCCGTGTTCTTCGACGCGGCCACGGGGTAGGACGCGTGCGTCGCGTCGTGGAAGACCGCCTCTGGCGAGCCAAAGAAGGGTCGCCCGCCCGCCGCGCGCTGCCCGCGGACCGCCATGGTCTGCGGGTGTAAGTGCCACTGCGACTGCTGCAACTACTTGTGCGGCGTCTGGGAGATCGAATACCGCCCGCGCGTCCCCGCGGCGTCTCTCGCGCGTGCGCGCGGCGCCGCCGAGACCCGCCTCGCCGCAGGCTCCGGGACGTGTCGATCCTCGTCGTGTTCACGGCGACCGTGGGCCTCGTCTTCGCCATCGCGGGCATCGCCGTGTTCCCCTTCCAGCCGTCCGTCGTGTCCGGCGTGCTCTGCATGGGCGCGAGCCTGCTGAGCCTCGCGGCGGCGTTCACGACGCTCTGCTGCTGCCAGCAGAAGCCCGGCGGCGCGCACAACGCGGCGCTCATGTGCATGGTCATCCAGCTCATGTCGGTGGCGTCGCTCCTCTACGCGGGCCAGGGCACGTCCTGGGACTTCTGCGGCGACACGACGGACTGCTACTACATCACGACCCAGGTGCCCTGCAGCGACGGCGCGCAGGAGAAGTGCTGGGCAGGGCAGGACAAGAGAGCGAAATTCCAAACTTCAAAGCCTCATATCTCGGCCGTTTTCCACTCGTTTTGGCTGATTTTTGGACGAGCGATCATCTCTTGGAACGGTCTCGAAGCGTGGATGCTTTTTCCGTGACGCGCGCGCGCGGAACACTCACGTTGAAGCGACGTTGCATCTCTCTTGTCCTGCCCAGGTGCTGGGAGAAGAACCCGTACGACTTCCTCCGCGGCGACGTGCCCACGCGCA
The DNA here is from genome assembly GCF_000186865.1 of Aureococcus anophagefferens. Classification (NCBI taxonomy): domain Eukaryota; class Pelagophyceae; order Pelagomonadales; family Pelagomonadaceae; genus Aureococcus; species Aureococcus anophagefferens. The sequence goes on from NW_008705578.1 coordinate 247,491, forward strand.
AGCGCTGCGACCCGAAGACGTCCTACTTCTGCTACGACCGCATGCCGACGGACGTGTCCATCGACATCGACTCGAACGGCTTCGAGGCCTACATGGAGGACCTCTACCTCAGCGACCGCCTCGAGTCCTGCTCCGACTTCGAGGTCCTGGACGACCAGAACATCAACGACGTCGTGTCCGTCGCGATCGAGTTCGGCGGGCCCTACAAGCGGAACTGCGAGGACTACTGGCACGACTGCGGCGACAAGTCCAAGTCGACGGCCCAGACCTTCTGGGGCTTCGACGACCGCGACGACTGCATGAAGTACTACAAGAAGATGGGCAAGATCTGGCCCCTGACGTCGACGGGCCTCATCATGACGGGCGCCGTGGGGCAGGCCATCTTCTCCTTCCTCCACATGTACTACGCCGTCGCCGCGACGAACCTCTAAGGCGCGTCTTACGGGGCCGCGGGCCGCTCGACGACGAGGATCGCGGGCCGCCGCTCCTGGTCCATGCGGTTGCTCGCGACGGCGCCGAGGACCTCCTCGAACGTCCGCGGCGGCCGCGCGTCGAGGTCCGCGCCGAAGACGAAGCGGAAGAGCCGCGGCCGCCCGATGCCGCCGCCGAGCAGCTGCCACGTGGGCATCTCCATCTGCTGCTTCACGGCCGTCGTCGCGCGGAGGATGTCGCCCGGCAGCACGCCCGCGGCCTCGGCGTTCGAGCCCTCGCCGACCGCGCCGACGACGATGATCGGCGCGCCGTTCTTGTCGTCGCGCTCCTCGAGGATGACGCCGCAGGGCACGGGCACGTCGATGGCCAGGAGCTCCGCGGCCGCGTCCGTCCGCGGCTCGAAGAAGCACTCCGTGTCCGCGATCGTCCAGTCGGGGCTCGCGATGGGCAGCACGACGGAGAGGCCCTTCGACGGAGCCGGCGCCGGCGCGGCGCCCGCCTCCGGCGCGGGCATGGCCTCCATGTCCGCCGCGATCTCGCGCCGGAGCCGCGCGGCCTCGGCCCAGAGCGACGCGGCGTCGTCGCCGCCGCCGGCCCGGAGAAGCGTCGGGGGGCGGCGCGACGGCGGGTGCTGGAAGAAGCCTGTCGCGGTCGCGAGGAGCGCGAACCACGAGAGCCGCTGCATCATACAACGGTCGTGTGTGTGGCTTCTGTGTCGGTCTGTCAGCTGTGTGGCGGCTGTCGGCTGCGTCGGCGCACGACGCCGGCGGAGACGCAAGGGCTCGTCGGCCGCAGTGGGCTCGAGATATTTACTTCATCTTGCACTCACTCACGGACGACGTCCCAGCCCCTAGACCTCATCTTGTACGTATCACGGAGGCCCGGATCGAGGCAGAGTTACCTTCGATGTGCGTCGAACCTTCACGAGATGACGCAGTCGCCGTCCTCGGGCTCGGCGTCGTTGTAGCCGCAGATGGGCGCGATGTCGTCGTAGGGCACGGTCTTGACCGGGATGGTCTTCAGGAGCGGGTTGAGCACGCGCGTCCGGTACGCCTCGAGGTCCGCCTTCGTCGCGGCGATCGCGGAGAAGGAGAGCCGTTTGCCGCCCTGGAAGGGCTTGGTCACGGCGAAGCCGAAGATGGATTTGTCGAGCTTGCGGATCAGCTGCTCCTCGAACTCGGCGAGCGCGTCCTTCTTGTCGACCTCGACGCAGTAGAGCCAGAGGAGCGCGCCCGGCGGCAGCGCCTTCGCCGCGACCTTCTTGCGGATGGGCACGGCGTCGTCGTAGACGACGTGGCCCTGGGCCAGCGCCGGCGCCTGGGCGAGGATCTCGCTGTAGGCGACGGCGTCGCTGTCCGTGGAGAAGAGCATGACCGCGAGCCACGTCGGCCCGTCGCGCGCGACCGCGATCCACTTCCAGCCCGGCGCGTCGGCCTCGAAGGTCTCCCAGAGCTTCTCCATGGGCGCCGCGAAGGCGGCCTCGTCGCCGTTGGCCTTCCACTTGGCCACGTGCAGGATGCGGTCCGTGGCGTCGATGAAGCAGTCGCCGGCGCCCTCGTCGTCGCCGGCGTCGATCACCATGCGGCTCGGGTCCTAACAAGCACGTCGGTGACGACCTTTCATTGTTTTCCCAGTCAAAAACTCTCGAAAATCGTCACGACCGCAGGACGCTGGGAGGGCTCGCCCGCAGGAGGGATCCGCGGCGCATGCCGCGCGCCTTCTTCTTCTGCTCCATCGCCGCCATGTCCTTCGCGGACCACGCGCCGCAACAGGGAGAGCTGGGTGGATGACACGACGTCGAGGATCACGGGGCTGGCGGATACAAAAGTCGTTGTTTACCCAGGAGAGAACTCTCCTCACAGCTCACGGTTTGGGGCTGCCCTTGAAAAAAAAGGCGTCTGCGTTCCCCAACACATGGCGCCTCGTCGTTCGGGTCGCCGTTGAGGTAGCCGTCCCAACGCTCGGATGGCGCCGTCCTGGCAGTGGATCGCCGTGGTGCTTCTGAACACGATGAATGGCCCCGGGTTCGTGACGCTGCCCCAGGCGGGCCGCGACGCGGGCCCCGGCGTCGTGGTCGCGGTCATCGGCGGCTTCGGCCTCCTCGCGGCGTTCACGTCGCGCCGCGCCATCGCCGTCGTCGCGGAGCTCGAGGCGCGGCGCGGCGCCGGCGGCGTCGGCGATTTCGCGTCCATGAGCCGCGACGTCCTCGGCGCTCGCGCGGCGGCCGCGGCGGCGGCGGCGTGCGTCGCCGCGCTGCTGGCCTGCGGCCTGGCGCAGATCATCCTGTGCGTGCAGCTCGCGGACGCGCTCGAGCTGCGCGCGACGGGCGTCCGCTGCGCCGTGGCGCTGCGCGCGCCGGCCGCGGCCGCGGGGCCCCGCGTCGACGTCGGCTGCCGCCGCGCCGACGAGCCGCGGCCGGGCCCGGCCGTCGAGCTGAGCCGCGGCGTCGCGCTCACGCTGGCCCTGTGCGCCTACGCGGCGCGCCTCGCGAAGGACGCGGCGGCCGTCAAGGCCAAGGACGACCGCGCGGTCGAGAAGCGGCGGCGGCTCGCGGCGGCGCCCCAGTGCGTCGGCGCCGCGTGCTTCCTCGGCGCGGCGCTCCTGTTCCCGCGCTTCGTCGCGCGGCGCGGCGCCGCGCGGGCCCTCGGCGACGTCGCGGCCGTCGGCCCGAAGCCGGCCGCGGCGCTCGCGCCCGTGTGCTTCAACTTCGCCTTCGTCCTCGCCGTGCCGGCCCTCGCGGCGAACGGCGGCGCGGCGCGCGCGCGGCGCGGCTCCGACGCCGCCGTCGCCGCCGCGACTTTGGCCTACGCGGCGCTCGCGGCGCTCGGCGCGGGCGCGGGCGCCGCGGAGCCCCACGTCGCGTTGGCGATGGCGCGGGGGGGCGACGCGGGCGACGCCTTCGGCGTGTTCCTGCTCTACGTGTCCCAGCTCGCGGCGATCGAGACCTACCTCGCGGCCGCGGCGCGCGCGCTCGACGTCTTCGGCCCGCGGAAGTGGGCCCTCGAGGGGCCCGTCTGGCTGCTGGCATGCGCGTCCAAGGATTCGGGCGCCTTCGGCCTCGTCGTCGACTGGACGTCCGTGCTCCTGCTCGGCCTCACGAACTTCTCGCTCCCGCTCGCGCTCGACGAGGCGCTCGGCTACCCGAAGCTGAAGCGGAGCTCGTCGTCGGACCTGCTCCTGCTCGGGGCCGCGGCGGCGCCCCGGTCCCGGTCGCGCGCCGCGTCACGCGTCGCCTTCGTCGCGGCGACGGCGGCCTTCGTCGCGCTCATCGCCGCGCGCTGCGGCGCGCCCGAGGTCGTCGCCGCCGCGGCCGCGCTGGCCGTCGCCGGCCGGCTCCTCGCGCGGCCCCGGGGCTTCGCGCCGGACACGCCGACGTCCGCCGCAGACGCCCGCCAGTTCGAAGGCGCGTCGCCGCGCGCGCGCGTGACTCTCGACGGGTAAACATCACATTGTTGAACCATCTTGTGAAACTGGCATATCGAGAGCATTATTATGATGGAACGCTGCGTCCTCATGTTGGGGTTGGTCTTCGCTCGGGACGGGGGACCGCAGGCGCCGCGGCGCCTCGACACGATCAGCCTCGAAAGCAGCGACACCTGGATGGTCAAGCAGACGCACTACGACATTTTCAGCGGCAAGGAGTTTTACGCCCTCAAGAAAACCTCTGGCGGTGACGACGATGACGAAGGCTCGGGCATGAAGCGCTGCGAGAGCGGCTGCGCGGCCTACGGGGGCACCCTCGCCTGCATCGAGAACAAGGCCCAGCAGGACGTCGCGAAGATGTTCGCCGGCGAGGACGAGTGGCGCTACGTCGGCACGTACCAGATCGGCGGCGCGGCGCGCGACGACCCGGAGGCGGGCTGGCGCTGGACGTCCCAGGCCTGCGAGGACAGCGGAAACGACTTCACCGCGTGGCGCGGCGGCGAGCCCCAGGACTACGGCATCTGCAAGATCGAGCAGTGCGCCGCCATCGGCTACGAGGGCGACGACAAGTGGGTCGACGTGCCCTGCGGCGCCAAGCGCGGCGCGGCGTCCCGCGGCCGCGACGGTCTTCGAGAGCGCGGGGGAAACGAAGCACCATCGCATTCGGTAGGCTCGGCTGCCTCTGCGAGCGCTACGACGGGTCGGAGACGTCCGACTACTTCCGGGCGAACAAGGGCAAGATCGAGAGCGAGCACTGCACCGCCGGCGACATCGTCCTCATCATCTTCTTCTGCATGCTGCCCTTCATCTGCTGTTGCTGCATCGTGCTGTGCGTGCAGCACCGGCAACGGCAGCTGAAGAACGCGCCGCCGCCGATGGTGCAGATGACGCAGACGGCGCCGGCGCCGCCGCAAGCCTACGCGCAGCCCGCCCCACAGTACCAGCAGCCGATCCAGCAGGGCCAGATCGTCGGCCAGCCCTACCAGCAGCCGATCCAGCAGGGCCAGATCGTCGGCCAGGCCTACCAGCAGCCGATCCAGCAGGGCCGGGTCGTCGGCCCGGCCTACCAGCCCCAGGCCGCGGTCGTCACGGGCGCCGTCGTCGGCGGCGGCGCGGCCCCATCCTACGGCGTCGTCCCGGGCCAGGTCGTTCCCGGACAGGTCGTGGAAGGGAGCGTCGTCCAAGGCACCTACAACCCGGTCCAGCCCGGCTACGCGCCCGTGGAAAACCCACACGAGCCGGGGGCGAAGGTGTTTTAAGCGTGCTGTTTGACGACTCCGACGGCGACGCCTCAGGGTCGATTAATTTACTCGTGGTACGCGGGCGCGCGAGCGCGCGCGTTCGCGCCGCGAAGAAGTGCCCGTTTGTTTTGGCGCTTCTTCTTCTTGCGCCTGTCGACGCAGAGGCGCTTCTTCTGGCCCTCACCGTCGAACTTCTTCGCGCCGTTCAGCTTTCTGATGCGACACCGCGCGTCTTTCTCGCATTTCGGTTTCGTCTTCCGGTATTCGCACCCGCGTTTCGTCTTGCAGGCGCCCTGCTTGTTCTTGTAGCGACAGTGCTTCTTTTTCGAACACTTCTTCGAGTTGCCGTCGTACCGCGAGCAGACCTCGAGACACTTGTGCGATCCGGCGATCCACTCGCACTTGGCGCTCGCGTCGCACTCGCCGATTCTCTTCAACTTCGAGCAGCGCTTCGTCGCGGGGGTTGGCGCTGCGGAAGGCTTGGCCGACGGCCTGGGTGACCCGGAAGGCTGGGCCGACGGCTCGGCGGACGGCGCGGGCGTCGGCTTCGCGGACGGCGCGGGCGTCGGCTTCGCGGACGGCGCGGGCGTCGGCTCCTCGTAGTTGGTCTCCGTTTCCTCGAGTCGCACCTCGACGACGCGCTGGTCGAACTCCTCCCGGTTCTCCGAGATCGTCCGTTGCATCTCGGCCGCGACCTCGGCCATCTCCTCCGCGTCTCCGAAGGCGAGCCCGACCACGTCCGACGCGAGCGCCTTGACGCGTCCGACGATGAATCGGGCGCCGCCGTCGTCTTCCTCGCACGAGATGTCGACGTTCATGTCCGCGCCCTCGCGCAGGAATTCGCTCAGGAACTCCGCGATGACCGTAGCGAGTCGCCGATGGGCGCGTCGAATGCGCTCGCGCCGCGGAACAAAAAGTACATGTTCTTCACCGACGACACGTCCCAGCTGCCGATGTCCTGGTCGAACGCACGGGCGTTGTAGAACGCGGACTGCAGATTCGTCACGGACGACACGTCCCAGTCGCCGATGTCCGAGTTAAAATTTGCGGCCATGATGAACGCCTGGTACATGTCCGTCACGGCCTAGTGAAGTCCGATGCTCAGGTTTTAAACCCAGGTCTTTTGGTCTGATTCCCAGGTTTGATGCTTTTCCAGGTCTTTTTGAGTATGAAACCCAGGTCTTTTGGAGGTCCATTTTTTTTTATTATCCCCCCTATATAAATTACAGATATGTTTGCCGCTTGACGACAGGATGCCCCAACCCGTTTGTCCGCAGGAGTCAAGGGGATATAAATCTAGATGGGGTGGCAGGCGAAACGCGAGGTCCTCGTACTACTCGGGGCCGCCGCTAGCGTTTTCTTTCTTCTTCCACGCCGCAGCGCGCGGGCTGAGTGCAACGATGGCGGGTCGCGCGGCGCGGCGCGGCTGCGGAACCCTTCGACGGGGCGGGGCAGCGAATTTGGGCTGCTGAGATCATTGCGTTGGCTCGCGAGCGCGACGGTTGTTCGGCGGCGGGACGAGAGGGCGGCGGTGTGAGTCGAGTGTGCGATATTTTCTTGTCCTTAGAGGTTGGAGGCGCCCTATGGGTACCCGCGGGGGGCTCGAAACCTTCAGGACACACTTTTCCCACGATCTCAGAGCCTGCGCAGCCCCGGCGCCGACGGTGTCGCAACACAGTTTCTCGGGCAGCGTGCGGGCATTCGAGGTCGAGAACTTTTCGTGTCCTGAGATGCTCGAGCCCATCCATAGGTACCAACGAAGGGCTCTGCAGCGCCAGCAGACGGTCCACGACCATCATCATCGCGAACACGTCCAAGAGCTGCCCCAAAACCCCCTTCCTCGCGTGGCGCCAAACCGGACACGGTGCCCTCCAGCGCGCCTCGGTTTCCTTCCACCGGACCCGAACCGCCCGGACGCGTAAGTCTTGTCGCGGGCGCCTTCGCGGGGGAGCGAATACCGCTGCGGTCCGTCTGGGGCCGCGTCGACGACGGCGGCGTCGAAAAGTCCCCGGCCAAAAGTCGTCAACATTGCCCCAAAACGATGGGTTGCAGTACGAGGAGCTCGCGCAACATAATCTCGTTGAGCTGCCACCCCATACTATTTATTACCCCTTGCAGGAGTGCGCATGCGACGTCTGGGCTGCCCCGACGCCGCCAGAACCGCTATCGGGGCCCATCCCGGGCCACGGAAGTGCACTGGAGCACGCCAGTGAGTTGCGCCGGCGCTGCCCCATCCTTTTGGCGGAGTACATTCGGTCGATCACTGCGGCTGCGGGCTGCGCGCGCGCCCACTCGATTTCGGGATCCCGTCTATTACCGTCACAGTTTCACCCACTGAGCTAAAATGGCCTTCCCTATGCCGTTCTGTGTCTGATTGTAGGTTCGAATGCCCGCGCGCGCGCGCGCGCGGCGGCGGCGGCGGCGGCGGCGGCGGCGGCGGCGGCGGCGGCGGCGGCGGCGACGACGACGACGACGCTGCTGCTGCTGCTGCTGCTGCTGAAGGTGATGGAGGTGATTGTGGTCCACCTGTGGCCCACCGCCGGCGACCTGGACCACGCCCTGGGCGACTTCTAGGTTTTTTTCGTAATTCGAGGGCCTGGGTTTCAATCCCAGGTCTCTCTGCAGTTGTGTGACCGATAGACCTCTGAAATTGCGGGAGACTCACCTAGGCTTGTCAGTCATGTGCCAGACCACCTGTCTTGGCTGCAGCTTCATTGCCTTCTGCATGGCCAGCAGCCGTTCTTGGGCATACAGACCGTTCCAAGCCTTCTGGAACAGCTCGTTGAGCAGCTTCTTTCTCTGCTCCCGCCCATAACCAGGTGTGCACGCAATCATTGCTTTCACCCACTTGATCAGATCCTCAGAGCACTGAGACTGGTCGATGAAATCGGTGCCGTCCTCGTCGCCATATTTCCCGGTCACACCATTCAACAATCGGCTGACATTTCTATTCTGGTTCTTCCTCTTCCTCTGCTCATCCTTCTTCTTCTTCTCTATCTTGTCCAGATTGTCCTGGAGCTGCTTGGCACGTGCCTCTGCCGCCGCCAATTGCTGCCGCAAAGTTGTCGCTTCCACTAGTTCCATTCGGGCATTCGCCATCCACATGCACAACCTCTCGTAGTGCCACCCCATGGCCTTGATCGCATGGTACCATTGTCCTGCCTCCGGGTTGCGGAACACGAGGGGCACGGGCAGGACCAGCGGGCCCCGCGGGACGGGCGCGCCCGCGGCAGCCGCAGCCATGAGACCAACGACCAACGGCCAGCGCGTTAACCGACCAACTGCCATGCGTTAACCGCCGCGGGCCTATGCAGTTGAACTTCAACAAAAAAAAATAAGTCAGCACGCACGGTTTGGGTTGCGGCACATCATCGCCCGCATCGCGCAGCGATGAAATAACGTGATTCCCGGTACAATTTCAGGGCTGCGCTCGGCCAAGATATGCCAGGACCGCTCGGATACGGTGCCAAGTTTCGTAAGGATTGGTTCGTTAAGGTTGCGCAGGCTCGTGACGGACGACGTGTCCCAGGCGCTGATGTCCTCGCTGAAGTCGGCGGCGCCGTAGAAGAGGTTCGACAGGTCGGTCACGCCCGACGTGTCGAACTCGCTGATTTCGCCGTGCTCCATCTCCTCGTTCGCGAGCCACGCGGCGACAGCGTCTTTGAGACCTTGGTCCGTGAACGTTGCCACGCCGAACGCGGGCGCGAGGGCGATGATGGAGATGTGCTTCATGGTGGTGGTGCCGAAAGACGGCTTGCGGGGGGCGAGTTGGACTCTCGCTTGCTGTGGTGCCGAATGAACGGCTTGCGGGGTGCGAGTTGGACTCGCTTGCGGTGCCTGCGAAGGCGTATAGGTCGGACGCGCGGGACTGCGGAGCGGGGAGGGCGCACTCACCCGTGGATGAGCGTCTGCTGTGGCAGTAGTGAAGTCCGATGCTCAGGTTTTAAACCCAGGTCTTTTGGTCTGATTCCCAGGTTTGATGCTTTTCCAGGTCTTTTTGAGTATGAAACCCAGGTCTTTTGGAGGTCCATTTTTTTTATTATCCCCCCTATATAAATTACAGATATGTTTGCCGCTTGACGACAGGATGCCCCAACCCGTTTGTCCGCAGGAGTGCGCATGCGACGTCTGGGCTGCCCCGACGCCGCCAGAACCGCTATCGGGGCCCATCCCGGGCCAAGGAAGTGCACTGGAGCACGCCAGTGAGTTGCGCCGGCGCTGCCCCATCCTTTTGGCGGAGTACATTCGGTCGATCACTGCGGCTGCGGGCTGCGCGCGCGCCCACTCGATTTCGGGATCCCGTCTATTACCGTCACAGTTTCACCCACTGAGCTAAAATGGCCTTCCCTATGCCGTTCTGTGTCTGATTGTAGGTTCGAATGCCCGCGCGCGCGCGCGCGCGGCGGCGGCGGCGGCGGCGGCGGCGGCGGCGGCGGCGGCGGCGGCGACGGCGGCGACGACGACGACGACGCTGCTGCTGCTGCTGCTGCTGCTGCTGAAGGTGATGGAGGTGATTGTGGTCCACCTGTGGCCCACCGCCGGCGACCTGGACCACGCCCTGGGCGACTTCTAGGTTTTTTTCGTAATTCGAGGGCCTGGGTTTCAATCCCAGGTCTCTCTTAGTCTGAAACCCAGGTCTGATGCTCGATGCCCAGGTCTCTAGTCTCTGGGTCTCTGATGCCTGACCTTCACTATGTGGCAGGAATGCGATTCCGGGAAACGAGTGCCTTGGCCCCACTGCCTGCAGTGCTACCCACCGCTAGCCTACCGCTGCCACCGCTCCTCGGTCATCTTAGGTTCTAAGGGGGTTTAATACGAAGTCAGAGTTGCGCTATGGTTTCGGAGGTCCCGTTTTCTGATGATCGGGCTACGATTTAATCTAAGAGCGACCTGCGCGGTCCCCGTACTGCCAGATGGCGCAGGGGCGCGTACTGCGGCGTCGATAGTGGCGCGGGGCCTCAGCGCGATCGACGTGCCAGTGTCCCAGCGCGCGCCGCCGCCGCGGCTCGTCGTCGAGACGAGCGCGGTCGTCGGCGCGAAGGCGGCGGCGACCTCAGCTCTTCGTGGATCCGAAAGACGGCGCCGGGAAGTTGATCGTCGCCGGTGGCGGCGGCCTCCGAGTTCGCGTCCTCGCCGCCGACCATGCCGCGCGGGGCCCGTACGACGGCGAGATGGGGGCCTGCTACACGGTCCTGTGAGCCCGGGGATCGTCGTCTCCGGCACACCGCCGCACTCGCAAGTAAGCCGTAGTCGACGTCCACGGGGCGACCCGAGTAGAACTCGGGAGGCACTCGTCTCTCGAGTCTGGGCTTGGCGCGTACCCCCGGCGAACTTCATGAAGCGGAATCTGCGGAGAGCGCTCTCCTGAAGATGGTGCCTCTGCCAAGCTCGTTCGTCGTGCTCGTCGTTGCAACCTTCGCTGCGGACTCGCTCGACATCGGTATGGCACAGCACATTGCTGAACAACAAATGCTCGACATCGACACGGCACAGCACAATGCGGAGATGCCGCCGCTGCAGCCGAACCCGCCGGTCTGGCCGGACTCGGTCACGGTCTTCGGCCCCGACGACGCGGCGGAGGCGAACGCCGTCATGACGCGGCTCTCGACGACCCTCAACGACCGCGCGGCGGGCCACTTCTCGGACGAGCGCCGCGCGTTCCTCTTCAAGCCGGGCGCCTACGAGATGGACGTCGCCGTCGGCTACTACGTCAGCGTCCACGGCCTCGGCGCGTCGCCCGGCGACGTCGTCGTCGCCGGCCCGCGCGGCATCTACGTCGACGCCATGGACAAGCGCGCCGGCGGCGCGGGCAGCCTCGACACGTTCTGGCGAAGCATGGAGAACCTCGAGCGCGTCGGCGACCTGCGCTGGGCCGTGTCGCAGGCGGCGCCCCTGCGGCGCGTCCGCGTCGGCGGCGACCTCGTGCTCCACGACGGCGGCGCCTACGCGTCCGGCGGATTCCTCGCGAACGCGGCCGTCGGCGGGCGCGTCGACTTCGGGTCGCAGCAGCAGTGGGCGTCGCGGAACGTCGCCGTCGGGCGCGGGGCCACGGGCGGCGCCTGGAGCCTCGTCTACGTCGGCTGCGAGGGCGTCGGCGCGAGCTCGGCGCCGGGCGTCGAGCCGCGCGCGAGCGTCGTCCCAACGACGCCGCTCGTCGCCGAGAAGCCCTTCGTCGTCGTCGACGGCGAAACGTACGCGCTCCGCGTGCCCGAGATGAAGCGAGGCGCCGCGGGCTACGCCTTCGACGAGCCGTCGCGTGACGTGCCCTTTGAGCGGGTCTTCGTCGCCGACGCGTCGAAGCACGGCGCGGAGGCCCTCCAGCGCGCGCTCGACGCCGGCCTCGACGTCGTCCTCGCGCCGGGCGTCTACGAGCTCGACGCCGGGCTCGTCGTCGGCCGCGCGGACGCCGTCGTCCTCGGCCTCGGCCTCGCGACGCTCGTCGCGCCGGCGACCGGCGCGCCGGCGGTCACAGTCGCGGCGCCGGGCGTCCGCCTCGCGGGCGTCGTCCTGCAGGCCGGCGACGCGCCCCCCGGCTCGTCGCTCCTCGAGTGGGACGGCGACGGCGGCGTGCTCTCGGACGTCTTCGCGCGCGTCGGCGGGCCCGGGTCGCGGGCCGCGCGCGCGGACACGATGGTCCGCGTCGCCGGCGCGGGCGTCGTTTTGGACAACGTCTGGCTCTGGCGCGCGGACCACGCGGCGCTCGCGCCCGGGGAAGCGCCGCGGCCCGGCGAGGTCTACCACCTCGTGGCCGACGGCGAGTGCTACAGCGAGACGGGCCTCGTCGTCGACGGCGACGACGTCGTGGCCTACGGCCTCGCCGTGGAGCACACCCTCGGCGACCAGATGATTTGGCGCGGCGAGCGGGGCCGCGTCTTCTTCTACCAGTCGGAGCTGCCCTACGACGTCGACCAGGCCTTCGCGGACGCGGGCCACGTGGGCTACCGCGTCACCGCGGCGGCGCACGAGAGCGTCGGCGCGGGCATCTACTCGTTCTTCAGAGACAGCCAATGCCTCGTGCCCGCGGCCGTCGCCGCGCCGCCGACGGCGAACTTCACGAACGCCTTCACGAAGCACCTCAACGGCCACCCCGGGATCCTGTCGGTGACGTAAGTTAGTGCCATCCTAGTCGTCGCGGGCCTCGGCGTCGTCCTCCTTCTTGGACTCGCGGTCGTCGTCGCTGTAGTCGTCGCGGCGGCGGCGGCCGCGGCGGCGGGACCGCTCGCGGCTGCGGCGCGACGCGTCGTCGCCGGACTCGGCGCCGTCGTCGTCGCGCGACGACTTCTTCTTCGACGACTTGCGGCGGTCCCGGGACCGGGAGCGGCGCGACCCGTCGTCGCCGGACTCGGCGCCGTCGTCGTCGCGCGACGACTTCTTCGACTTGCGGCGGGACCGATCCCGCGAGCGGCTGCGGCGCGACGCGTCGTCGGACTTGGCGTCGTCGGCGGCGCCGGCGTCGCCGTCGCCGCCGCCGTCGTCGGGCCGGTCGTCTTTCTTCGACTTGCGGCGGCGGCTCCGGTCCCGGGAGCCGTCGTCGCTGGAGTCGTCGCGGCGCCGCGACTTCTTCTTCCGCGACCGGCGGTCCGAGTCCGAGGAGCCGCCGCGGCGGCGGCGGCCGCGGCGCCGCGACCGCGACCGGGACCGCGAGTCGTCGCTGTCGTCGCGGCGGCGCCGCGACCGGCGGCGGCTCCGGCTGCGGCTCCGGCTCCGGCCGTCGGAGCCGCGGTTGTAGTAGCCGCCGTTGTCGTAGGCGCCGAGGCCGCCGCCGCCGGCCGCGTAGCCGCCCGCGTAGTTGCCGACTCCGGGGCCGCGGCGGCCGCCGTTCGCGAGGCGCACGGGGCAGTCGCGCCCGAAGTGGCCCATCTGGCCGCACTCGTAGCAGCCGTCGGCCCGGCCCGCCGTCGCGCCGCCGTCGTGGCTGTAGCGGCACGCGTCGCCGCGGTTGCAGCGGCCCGCGGCGAAGTCGAAGCAGGTCTCGAAGGCGCCGTTGGCGCCGCCGACGGGCGCGCCGCCGCCGCCGCCGCCGTAGGCGCCGCCGGCGCGCTTCGCCGCGCGCACGGGGCAGTCCCGGCCGATGTGGCCCTCCTCGCCGCACTCGTAGCACCCGCCGCGCGACATCGCGGCGATGAGGATGCAGCCCCGCGGCGATCACCCGAAAGGTTTCACGATGCCGAAGGCAAGGCTGCCCCGAGTGTCCCTGCGGTTTGCTGCCCTTCGTCTTAAACTCCCGCGGCCACCACCCGGGAGCACCGGCGCCCGCAGCCCCCCCCCGCGCCGCCCCCCCGGCCCCGGACGCACGCTTCAAAAGGATGCCGTCGACGACCATGCGCATGTCCAACAACGGCATCGCCGGCCCGCCGAAGCGGGGCTACGAGACGCGCGTGCCGGAGAACGCGCGCTACGCCGACGTGCGGGCCAAGGTGTCGTCGGGCACGACGCAGGCCAAGGTCAAGTACCTGACGAACCGCCAGGTGCTCATGCGGCGCGACGAGACCTTCCGGCGCATCTCGCGCGACGACCTCGCGGAGCTCTTCGAGGAGTACGAGAAGATCGACGATGAGCGCCTCGACACGCTCGGCGCGGGCGCGGACCCGGGCAACGGGCCCCGCGTCTGCGTCTACGAGGAGGACGCCGCCGTGACCTACGAGCGGCCCTACCTCGTCCTCGACGTGCGGTCCCCCGAGGAGTTCGGCGACTGCCACGTGCTCCAGGCCCGGAGCCTGCCGCAGCGGCTCCTCATGCAGGACAAGGTCCAGGGCGACATGTACCGCTTCCGCAACAAGGAGGGCATGCTCATCGTCCTCTACGACAACGACGAGCGCCTCGCCGCCGCCGCCGCGCACCAGCTCGCGCACCGCGGCTTCGACAACGTCTACGTGCTCTCGCGCGGCCTCACGGCCTTCGCCGCGGCCTTCCCCCACTACGTCGAGGGCGACACGTCGACCCTGCCCCAGCCCGAGCCCAGCCCCCGCAAGAGCGGCCGCGGCCGCGGCGGCTCGTCGTCCTCGTCCTCGTCGTCCTCGGCGTCCGCGCGCGCGGGCTCGAACCGGTCGACCGCGTCCACGGTCCGCGCGCTCTCGCACCGGAGCGGCTCCGTCGCGAGCCACGCGAGCTCCCGCTTCAACCAGCGCTCCAACCGCCGCGACGACGACGACAAGCTCTCCCGCATGTCCGAGCTCTCCGTCGCCGACTCCGTCATCTCCCGCGCGACCAATCGGAAGAACCGCTACTGATGGAGGGGGGCGCGGCGGCGGCGGCGCTTGTTTTTAAATGGAGCTTTCGTTTGCGCCGATCAGGGGCCTCGGCCGCGGGCGGCGGCCGCCCTCCTGTGTGTGTGGTGTCCTCAGGGGTCACCGGTGCCACAGTGTCCAGCGCCGGCGGGTGCTCGCACTGCGGCGGCCTGGGACACAACGTCCGGGCCTGCCCAACCTTGGTCGTCCCAACTAAGCCAGTGCCAGTGCACTTACTCGGGCCGCGCACTGCAGAGCTCATGTGCAGAGCGCCACGCGCATCTACACGGACAAGGGCTGCAACTGGCAGGCGCTCGCGGGCGGCCACCCGCGGGCGCCCGCCCGCGAGCGTCCACACTACGTCGTGACGCGTGGGTGCAGTGGATCACGACCAAGGCCGACCGCGCGCCCAGCATCATTCCAAGAACGGCGACCCCGGACCCCCGGCCATACTAACCCTAGCTCTAGCCCCGGCTGAGGCCGTGGGCGAGAGCAGCTCGAGACAGCTCGCTGATCTCGTATGCGCTCGGCGTCCCCGCGACCGGCTGCCGCGCTGCGCGCGTTTCCTCATGAGAGCGTCGGGACTGGCCAGCAGAGCATACGGCGCGGCGCTGCGGAAGCGACGACGCGAAAAACGCCGTCGTTCTCGCCTCGCCGCTCGCCGATGCTCTCCGGTCGGCCCGACGACGACGCGCGCGGCGCGGGGGCCCGCGAGAGACGCCGCGGGGGGCGCCCTCACTACCCCACACGCCCTGCTCGCCCTCGCACGCGCCGCCGTCGTCGAACGCCCCCTCCTCCGCAGGTTTTTCACGATGGGCGGAGCCAACAAGCCCGATGCGCTCGGCAACAAGATGCGCATGACCCTGGGTCTGCCCATGTCCGCGGTGATGAACTGCGCCGACAACAGCGGCGCCAAGAACCTGTTCATCATCTCCGTGATCAACATCAAGGGCCGGCTGAACAAGCTGCCCAGCGCGTGCCCCGGCGACCTCGTCATGGCGACGTGCAAGAAGGGCAAGCCCGAGCTGCGGAAAAAGGTCATGCCGGCCGTCGTCATCCGCCAGCGCAAGCCCTGGCGCAGAAAGGAGGGCCTCATCATCTACTTCGAGGACAACGCGGCCGTCATCGTCAACAACAAGGGCGAGATGAAGGGCTCGGCGATCAACGGCCCCGTCGCCAAGGAGTGCGCCGACCTCTGGCCGCGCATCGCCTCCAACGCGGGCTCCATCCTCTAAGGCGCGGCCGACGGTCCGTGCGCGTGTGGCCGCGCCGGCCGCCGCGAGTTCTCGCGGCGGGCGGCACGGCCGGGCGGGCGCTCCTTCGGAGCTCCGCGCGCGCAAACTCCGCTCACAACCAACCAACCACCTATAACCACGACTTTACCCTCGAAGACGGCGAGCCGCGGGGCGCGCGGGACGCGCGATTCCCGGGGGCAACACCGCACGTTGCCGTCGCCGAGCAGTCCGGGAGCAGCCTGAGCACCGAGCGCCGGTGCCGACGATGGCCACGGCACCGGACCCACATCTCCTCGCGGAGCACCAGAAGGGCGTCTGCGGCCACCTGCGCATCCGCGCCGACGCGGCGCAGCTCCGCGGCCGCCGCGTGTCCTGCGCCTACGGCGCCGAGACGGCGGTGCTCAAGGGCAAGACGCCGTCCTTCTTCGTCGCCGTGCGCAAGGGCGCCTTTTCCGACGGTAGCATCCCGCCGCTGGTCATCGAGGCGCCGCGCGCCGACGACGATCGGCCGAACCGCGCGGCCGCGGACGTGTCGACGCTGCTGTCGGGCGAGGAGTCGGTGCTCGAGGCGCGCGCCGAGCCCGACGGCCCGCGGTTCTGGGTCGAGTACCTCCCCTACGGCCTCGAGCCCGAGCGCGGCGACGTCGTGCGCCTCGAGCCCTTCGCGGCGTTCCCGTCCGTCTTGGACGTGATCCCCGCGGCCGCGCGCCTCGACGTCGACGACGCGTCCGACGGCGGCGTCACCGTCGCCTGGGACCACGCGCCGGCGGGCGGCGGCGAGCCCTGGCGCTGCGTCGCGCGGCTCCGGCGGTCGGCGGTCTTCGTCGCGCGGCGCGACACGTGGGCGGACACGCTCCTGCACCAGCCGGTCGCCGCGCTGATGGACACGGAGACGGGCCGCCGCGTCGAGCCCGTCGCGCGCCACGCGGGCGACCTGCTCCGGCCCGCGGTCCTCGCGACGAAGCTCGCCTGGCAGTCCATCTCCGCCGTCGGGGGCGCCGTCTTCGCGGAGGCGCGCGACGCGTACGGCCCGCCGCCGCCGGCGTAAGTCCTAGCGCTTTAGCTTCCGGCTCGCGCGGACCGCCTCGGCGATGCCGGCCTCGCAGTGGCGCGTGAACTGGGCGCAGACGGCCTCGACCTCGGCGACGGCCGCGTCCGCGCGCTGCTTCTCCGCGAGGTACTTGGCCTCCATCTCCTCGTAGAGCTTGAGCGTCGCGTCCGCCCGCTTTTCGGCCTCGGCGACCAGGATCGCGGCCTCGCCGTCGTCGACGACGCGGCCGTTCCTCTTCGGCGACGCCGCGCCGTTCTGCTTCGGGGGGAGAGCGGCGCGGCCGTTCGCGCGGCCGTCGGCGCCGTCCTTCGGCGCCGCGGCGCCGTCGGCGTCGGCCGGGGCGACCCAGCGCGCCGCGAGGCGGCCGCCCTCGCGCGAGACGCGGTACTTGACCGCCGCGCCGACGCGGAGCACGGACTCGTCGGCGTTGGCGAACGCGAAGAAGACGTTGTCCTCGCGGTCCGTCGCGCCGTCGGGCCGGATGAAGCCGAAGCGCTTCTTCGAGACGTTGGCGACGACGCCGCGGAGCTCGCCGCTCTCCGCGGCCGCCGCGGCGGCCGCGGCCGCCGGCGGCGGCGCCTCCGCGGCGGCCGCGTACGACTTGGGCCGCGCGGCCGCGGCCGCGGGCGACTTGGCGCGCGGCGCGGCCGCGGGGAGCCCCGGCGCGCCGCCGCGGAGGGCGACCTTGGTCGCGTTGCCGTCGCCCGACGGCTCGAAGGTCACGGCGAGGCCCACGGCGAGGCGCCGCGGGTCGCCCCTCGACGTCGTGAACTTCAGGTTCGACGCCCGCGACGTCGCGCCGTCGGGCCGCACGTAGCCGACGCCCTTGGTCGCGTTGAGCGTCACCACCGTGCCCGTCGCCGCGCCCGGGGCGGCGCTCGCCGTAGTCGCGCCGGGGACCGCGACGACGCGCGCCGCGCCGTAGTCGCCGTCCGCGACGGCCTCGTACGACACGAGGGCGCCGACGGCGAGGCCCTTGACGTGCTTGAACCGGAGGTTGTCGTCGCGGCTCGTCGCGTGCTCCGGCCTGAGGTAGCCGAAGCCCTTTTGGCTGATCGTCACGACCTCGCCGCGGCGCGCGCGCGCCGGCGGCGCCGGCGGCGCGGCGCCCGCGGCGTAGAGCCGCGCCGCGCCCGTAGTGGGTTGGGCCCAGGCGAGCGACGGCTGCGCCTCGACGAAGGCGCGGCACTTGCGCGTCTGGCCCTTCGTGATCACGTCCTGGTAGCGCGCGTCGACCTTGTAGAAGGCGCCGATGGACGTCGAAAGCAGCGACGGCTCGGCCTCGCCGGGCGCGGGCGCGCCGTGGGCCGCGATGAATTTCACCAAATGCGCCGCGACCTGGGCGTCCGAGAGGTCCGCGACGACGACGGCTACGTCCGACATGGTTCGGTGGTGGCGCGGTCGCGCTTTCGGGCGGTGCGCTGCGCGAGGCGAGAATCGCGGCGAAGCGAGGCCGAGATCGGGGCATCATCAGATCATCATCGGCCAGCGCTGCTAGGTGAAGTGAGCCGATGAGCGCTTCAGCAGCCCCGGAGAGCGGCACCTGGAGCAGCGCCTGAAAGCAGCACTCGACCAACGCCGCATCCATGCGCCTGATACTAACGCTCCTCCTCGTCCTCGGCGAGGCAGCCGCGAAAACGAGGAACCTCATCGTCGTCGCCGGCGCCGGCAAGTGCGGCACGAACGCTTTGGCCTACCACGTGTCGGCCCTCGTCGGCTTCCGGCCGTCGCGGCGCGACAAGCAGGCCCAGGTGAAGCTCAACGGCTTCGCCGGCGAGGTGAACTACCCGAACTGCTCGTTCGGCGGCGGCGTCAGGCCGGCCTACGAGCAGCTCCTGCAGCGGTCGAAGTCGCGGCCGGGCGCGGGCCTGGACAAGAGCGCGAACTACCTCGGCATGCCCGGGTGCGCGGCGAAGCTGCGGCGGGCGTACCCGGCCGCGCGCGTCGTCGCGTCCATATGCTCCGCGGCGTCGCGGCTCTGGAGCCGCATGAACCACGTGAACCGCGACCGCAAAAGCGACGACGCGTCGGACCGATCCAAGTCCGTCGACTGGCCGGCGCACGTCGTCGACGTCGCGAGGGCGCAGCTCGCGAAGCTCGACGCGCGAGGCTGGTCGCTGGACAGCTGCCGGACGGGGCCCGCGACGCACGTCTGCAAGGTGCTGGTCACGTCGCGCTGGCACCGCCAGGTCTCGAGCTTCCTCGACGCCTTCGGAAACGACTTCGCCGTCTTTCTCATGGAGGAGCTCCTGACCCTCGAGGGCTTCGAGATCCGGTCGCGGCTCGCGACGTTCCTCGGCGCGCCGCCGCCGACGCGCGAGGGCACGGCGAAGCACAAGGTCGTCCACTCGAACGCGGCCCACAAGAACTACAAGAAGGAGAAGGGCCACCCGAGATTCGCGGAGCTCGCCGCGCTCCTCGAGCCCGTCTACGCCAACGACACGCGGCGCCTCGCGGCGCTCCTCCCGGACGCGCCCGTCGACCTCTGGCGGCGGTCCGTCCGCCCGGGGAAGGCGTCCTAAGCACCCGCACCACGGCAGCGAGCAGCGCGACAGTACGCCTTTAGCGGGGCGAGGGCGCCGAAGTTCCGTGTGGCGGCCGCGGCCCGGAGGCGCCGACGAGCCTAGTAGACCTCGGCGTGGTACTGCTTGGCCTTCTTGAGGGCCTTGACGTCGACGAAGTCGCCGAGCGCCGCCTCGCAGGGCTTGAGCATGCCCCTCAGGCCCGAGACGTACATGTGCCCCCCGGCGTCGATGATCTCCTTGACGACGAGGGAGAAGTCCGCGATGCGCTGGGGCAGCGTCGTCTCCGAGCCGTCGTCGACGCGGTCGCCGCCCAGCGCGAGCTCGACGCGGAGCTTGCCCGGGCCGAGGTCGGCCGCGAGGGCCTCGAACTCCGCGACGTAGGGGATGGCCTCGCGGTTCGCGCCGCCGAGGAGCAGCACGACGGGCCCCGTCGCCGAGAGGTCGCCGAGGCGCTCGAGGAAGCCGCGGAACGTCGCCGCGCCCGTCGACGTGCCGATGAGCACGAGCCCGCCCGACGTGTCGTCGGGTAACGCCATCGTCTTGCCCAGCGGCCCCTCGAGCGCGAGCTCCGCGCCCGGTGCGAGGTCCTTCATGTAGTGCGACGTCACGCCGACGGCGCGCACGCAGAGCGCGAGCTCCGACGTCGCCGCGCCGGGCTCCGGCCGCTTCGACGCGATCGTGTAGAGGCGCCGCTTCTTGTGGGGCTTGCCCGTCTTCTCGTCGTCGCCCGGCGGCAGCACGGACACGGACTGGCCCTCGACGTAGTCCATGCCCGCCACGTCGAGCACGACGTGCGCGATGGCCGCGGAGCCGCCGGGCGTGTCCGGCACGACGGTCTCGGCCGAGACGACGACCGCGTGGCCCTTGGCGCGCGGCGCCGCGGCCGCGGGCGCCGCGGCGGCGCCCGCGGGCGCGGCGCCGGCCTCGAGGGCCGCGAGGCGCGACTTGACGACCTGGAGCCGCGCGTGCTGCGCGACGAGGAGCTGGACCAGGTTCTCGTTCGTGAGCACGTACGTGTCCGGCGCGGGCGAGACCTGGGCGGTAAAAAGAGTGCGAAATTCCCAACTTCAAAGGCTTCTCTCCCGGCCGTTTTCGACTCGTTTCGGCTGATTTTTGGACGAGCGATCATCCCTCGGAGCGCTCTCGACGCGTGGATGCTTTCTCTGGAACGCGCGCGCGCGGAACGCTCACGTTGAAGCGACGTTGAATCACTCGTTTCCCGCCCTGGGCGAGACGACGTCCGGGAGCAGGCCCTGCACGATGCGCGCGACCTCGGCCTCCGCCGGAGCGCCGGCGGCGGGCGCGGCGGCGGCGGGCGCGGCGGCG
>NW_008705578.1:268000-269291 GCF_000186865.1 Aureococcus anophagefferens
GGTCCTCGAGGCTTTCGCGATCTACGGCGAGGACGCCCACGACGCGGCCCCGCCGACGCACGCGGAGCTCACCCGGTGGCTCGGAGGCGGCGGGCTCTCCGGCTTGGACGAGGACCTCGCCGCGCTGCTGCCGCACGTCCTCGTGGCGACACTCAGCGAGTGGGCCGCGCGCGAGCGCCCGACGACGATCGGCGTCATGTTCCCGGACGCGACGCGCGGCGGCTCGGAGGGTGGGTCGGACGACGGGCCGGCCTGATCGACGCGTGGAGGCGACGCCGTCGGGTCCATCGTCCTCGCGGACGCGGGTCAGGCCACGGAGCCCGGCGCGAAGACCGGGCTGAGCCTCCGGGCTAGAACCGAGCCGGGCGACACGGGCGGAGATTATGGTCGCGCGCCTACGCGCCCTCTAGGCGGCTCCTCAACCGCGCGGCGGCCTCCGTGCCGCGCCGGCTCGCGCGCGCGCCGGCAAGCCGCGCGACGGCGCCCAGGCCGCCGCGCACAGCGGCGACGACCCGCTGGAGGCCGCGGGGCGCCGCCGCGCGCGGCGGCGCCAGCGCCTCGGCGGCGCCCTCCGCCATCCTCTCGGCCGCAGCCGAGAGGATGACAGTGGCGAGGTCGCCGCGCCAGTCGGTCTGCGGCACCGGCTCCGGCGCCGCCAGCGCCGGCGCTGGCGCGAGCGCCGGCACGGGCGCCGGCGCCGGCGAGGCGTGCGCCTGCTTGCGGCGCTGCCGCCGCGGCGCGGCGGCCGCGCCGTCGTCGGCGCCGGCGCCGGCGCCGCGGGCGCGCTTCATGCTCTCCGGATGGCGATCAGGTTGCTTGAAGGCATCGAGGTGCATTCTTGAACCGAGGGGGCCCTCTCCGGCAGCCGATGGTCGATCCGAGCGGCTCGACGCGGGCCAGCGTTCGGCCCGGCGCCTGGGCTGCCGCTACCGCCGCGAGAGGCCCGGGCGGCCTCGTCGCTCGCCCTGCTGACCAGCGCCGCGGTGTCCTCTGACGACTGCAGCGAGCTCTGCGGCGGCGGGCACCTCTCCGGCGGCGGCGGCGGCTGCGACGCGCGGAGCGTCTGGCGCTACGCTTCGTTGGGGCCGGCGGCCGCGGCGCTGGGCCGCGCCGCGGCGGCGTGGGGCGGCCGCTGGGCGAGGCGTACGAGGTGGGGCCGCTCGCGGTGCGCAGGCGCTGCCCCGCGCGCGCAGCTGTGCTCGGGCTAGGCTCGGCGGCGCGTGGGCGGCCGGGCGGCGGTTCGCGCGGAGCGGCGCGGCGTCGGGGCCTCGGAGAGCCCCGTGTACGGTCT
>NW_008705578.1:291358-331053 GCF_000186865.1 Aureococcus anophagefferens
GCTTGTCGACCCAGTCCCGGAGGCGCTGCTCCG
Source organism: Aureococcus anophagefferens (assembly GCF_000186865.1). Taxonomy (NCBI): domain Eukaryota; class Pelagophyceae; order Pelagomonadales; family Pelagomonadaceae; genus Aureococcus; species Aureococcus anophagefferens. The sequence continues at coordinate 291,392 of NW_008705578.1, forward strand.
TCATGTCGCCCTCGTTGACCTGGTCCAGGGGCAGCCCGATGAAGGTGTCGCCCCGCAGCGCCTTGGACCCCTCGTGCTGGTAGCCCGCCGCCGGCGTGTGGCCGAAGCCGACGCCCGCGCCGCGAGAGCCCATGACCTCGTAGAGCTCGTCGATGGCGTCGCAGAAGTTGCCGCCGTAGCCCACGGAGTCGCCGCAGCCGAAGACGGCGACGTTCTTGCCCGCGAGGTCGATGCCCGGCAGCCCGTCGTCCTCGTAGTACCACTCGTCCCAGTCCGTGCCGGACCGCTCCGTGTCCGCGCCCGTGTTCCACGTCGGGCACCCGACGAGCAGGCAGTCGTGGCCCAGCAGGTCCTCGACGCTGTCGCACTCGTCGACGAGGAAGGACGTCTCGCCCGCCGCGCCGCCGAGCTTCTCGTTGACGATCGCGACGAGCAGGTCCGCGGCGGCCTCCGTGGCCTGGCCCTGCGTGCCGTAGTAGACGCCGACCTTGCTCATGCCGAGGAGCGTCCGCGGTCGCAGGTGCTGGGCGCGCGGCGCGACGAGCGCCGCGGCGCCCGTCGCCAGAGCGGCGACGTACATTGGGGCCATCGCGCAGTCGGCAACCTTGAGCGGCACGGCGCGGCGAAGGCTGTGACGCTTTGCACGCGCTCCCTCGATCTCCACAGCTCGGAGCTCAAGATAACGTTGCAGGGCAATGAGCACTTCAACGAGCTGCAACTTCCTGAAGAGTCCGCGCTTACGACTGCGCGCAGCCCTTCGAGGAGGACGTGGAGGACGCCTTCCTCTTCTCCTCGAAGGGCGGCATGAGGATCTTGACGCCGGCCGCGGGGAAGTGGGAGTCGGAGAGGGCGATGTCGCCCGCGGCGATCTTCGCGTGGAGCTTGACGATGTCCTCCTCGACGGTATTCTTGAAGCAGAAGCGCGTGACGAGGACGTCCTTGGTCTGGCCGAGGCGGTGGATGCGGCCCGCGGCCTGGACCTCCGTGCCCGGGTCGAGCATGGGCTCCATGAGGTAGACGCGCGTCGCCGCCGTGAGCGTGATGCCGACGTTGCCGCTGCGCGTCGTGATGACGAAGACCGTCGCCGGCGCGCCCCGCTTGCCGAGGCCGCTCTGGAACGTGCGGATGTGCTTGTCGCGGTCGTTGGCCGACGTGCCGCCCGTGAACTCGCACACCACGAAGCCGTCGTCGCGGAGCGCGGCGCACGCGGCCTTGTGGAGGCGGTTGTAGGCCGTGAAGACGACGGCGTGGCACGACGCGTCGCGGCGCCGGAGGTTCGCGAGGTCCGCGCGCAGGGCGACGAGCTTCGACGACTTCTCGGGCCGGAGATTCCAGGCGTCGAGCCTGCCCGGCCGCTTCGTCGCGACGTGCATGCGCTGGAAGGGCGGCAGCGTCGGCGCCGGGTGCGCGTCGGAGTAGGAGTTCGCCGCGGACACGAGGAAGTTGCCGAGGCAGCGCTCGAGCTCGTAGCGCTTGCCGCCGTGGCGCGAGAGGCGCAGGAGCGACGTGCGCTTCGACGCGCTCGCCGTCTGAAGCTCGAAGTCGTAGAGGGCCCGCTCGTCGGCGGACATGGTCAGCGTGACCGTCCGCGCCACGGACGCGGGCAGCGCGAGCGCGCAGGAGCCGCCGATGCGCTGCGCCTTCGTGTGGCGGATGAAGATCGGCGCGAGCTTGTCCTTGAAGGCGGCGAAGGACCCGGGGCGCTTGAGATCGAAATAATGGGCAGCCATCAGGAGGTCCTGGCGTCCGAGGAACAGGGCCTGCGTGCTGATCGAGCCCGCGCTCATGCTCATGGGCGTCGCCGTGCAGCACCAGCGCCGGAGCGACGGGACGGCGTCGGCGTAGTTGCGCTTCGCGGACGCCGTGCCGAAGAGGTGCGACTCGTCGACGACGACGCGGTGGAATTCGTAGTCTTTCGTCCAGTCGGGCCAGGAGAACGTCGTCGTCGAGATGATGACGTCGGGCGGGTTCGCCGTGGTCTGGCTCTCGTCGAGGAACTTGGCCGTTTTGCCCTTCGAGGTCGGGTGGAAGCGGCGGACGACGAGGCCGGGCGCGTGCCGCGCGCACTCGTCCTCCCACTGGCCCAGCAGGGAGACAGAGGTGAACACCACCGTCGTCTTGAGTTTCGGGCGCTGCGGCGCCTTCGAGTCGCCCGCGGCGTAGAAGTCCGCGCTGTGCCACGGCAGGAGCGCTTTGACTTGGGCGTCGTATGCCTTTCTGGCGTCGCCGTGTTGCTTCCGGTACTTGTCGCCCATCTTTGAGAAGAGGTCGAAGTCGAACTCGGGCTCCTTGAGCTGCGCGAGCTTCGACCGGTTCGTCCGGATGGTCTGGATCTGGTCCGCGGTCGGCGCCGCGGCGGCGGACGGGTTCGCGGCCACGAGCGCGAGGACGGCGCAGGTCTTGCCTACCAAGCGCGCCGGTAACGATGTTCCATCGTTTTCCCGCCCCAAATCTCTCGAAAATCGCCGCTCGACACCGGGACTTGCCCATGCCCACCTCCTGCGCGAGGAAGCCGCCGGCGACGCCGTGGTCGCCGCGGGGCGCCGTCGGCGACGTCTCCACCTCGACCATGCGCGCCAGGGCCTGCTTCTGGTAGTGGCGCAGCGGCGTGACGACGGCCGCGGGCTGCGGCGCCTCGACGGGGTGGACGACGGCCAGCGCCGCGAGGAGCGCGTCGAGCGTGTGCGTCGCCGGGTTGGGCACGACGGCGCCCGCCGCCGCGGGCGGCGCGGCGCCCGTCCGCGCGGCCTCGCGCTGCTTCCGCCAGTAGGGGTCGCCGGCCGTCGCCTCGCAGTGGCGGTCCCAGCTCCCGCACTTGGCGGCGGGCGCGTCGCAGACGTAGCAGTAGCAGTTGGCGCAGTGCTTCCGCGGGTCCGCGTGGAACGGGCACGTCACGCAGTTCTCGCGCGCGTGCGGGAAGTCGGCCAGCGCGTTCGAACCCGTCGTGCCGACGAGCTCGATCTCGTCGTCGCCGCCGCCGCCCGGCTGCTTGTTGGCCGCCGGCCGCATGCGCGGCGGCGGCGGCGGCGCCACGGGCAGCGCGGGCGCCGCGGCGCGGGGCCGCGGCTCGAGTTTGGCCTTCTTCGCCGCCGCCGCATCCGCGGCCGGCGCCGGGGCGCGCTTCTGTGCGACCGGCGGCTCCTCGTCGGAGTCGCTGCACAAGTCGATGGAGGCGCGCACGTTGGCGTTGTTCGAGACGGCCGGCTCCGAGTCGGAGTCGCTGCAGAGGTCGATGATGGGGGCGTCCATGCTCTCGAACCGGCGAAGGAGCCCGTCGGCGCGAGGCTCGGCGCGTCGTCGGCGAAGGTCGTCGACGGCCCGGGCGTTTTCGGCCGCGGTCGAAGGCGCAGGCGGGCACAAAGCAAAGGCGCAGCGGCAACATCTCGGCAACGACCTATTCAACATGTTCGCGGACGTGTCTAAGACGTGTCTCTCGAAGGTTCTCGAACCCAGGCTCCGGGCTCAAGACTACGCGAAGGACAGTGCGCACTCTTAGTCACGTCGCGTCCGGCGGCGCGGCGCCCTGCTTGCCGCCGAGCATGCCGCCGGAGAGCGCGATGACCTCGTCGACGTCCGCCTCCGTGAGCTTCTCCTCGCAGTCCTCGACGATGGCGTAGACGACGACGGGCACCGTCGGCGCGAGGTTGACGATCTGCAGGATGTCCCGCGGGTTCAGGCCGAGGTCCCGCGCCTGGCCGTCGCCCGCGCCCCGCATGAACCCGACGCACGACGCGACCTGGTCGACGGTCTGCGACCCGGCGACCGTCTTCTCGAGGTACTCGACGGCGGCCTTCGTGGCGCCGTCGACCTCGCGCGACCGCTTGCCCGACCCGCCGAACTTGGGCTTCTTGCGGTCGCGCTCGCCGTCGCGCCGCGCGGCGCGCTCCCGCAGCATCTCGAGCGCCTCGACGTTCGTCACGTTGCCCCGGTTCGAGTGGATGATCTTCATCTGGTGTGGTGCGTTTGTGACGCGGTTCTGCGGGGTCTCAGGTCAGCTAATCCCGCTGTCACGGCGTGGAGAGGCCGCCCATGCGCCTCGGACGAGGGGGAGAGCACCTCGATCGGACCGCGTGTTGAAGCGCGGTGCGATCGCCGCCCACGCCGCCGTCGACAACAGTGGACTCGCGCACCGACCGATGCTCGGGCGGTCCGGCATCCTCTGCGCCCTCGTGGCGTGCGGCCTCCTGGCCCTCGTGGAGGTCGAGGGCAAGGGCAAGAAGGCGTCCCTGAAGCGCAACTCGGCCATGCACAAGAAGCGGAAGCGCTCGAGCTCCAGCAAGCGCCGCCGGCGCCCGCGCTACGACGACGACGACGACTTCGGCGAGGACGACGACGACGACTTCGACGGCTACGGCCGCGAGAGCCGCCAGGTCGACTACTACCGGCCGCGGCGCAAGCCGCAGGGCCCGACGATGCTGCAGCGCGCGCAGCGCATGGCGGCCGAGGCGTCGAAGAAGGCGCTCGAGACGACGAAGACGGCGGCGTCGCGGGCCAAGGTCCTCGCGGCGGAGGCCGCCGTCAAGGGCCACGAGGCGAGCCGCCTGGCCAAGGCCTACTACAGCAGCGAGTACGAGAAGTTTTTGCTCACGGCGACGTGGCCGAGCGACCAGCGCGTGTCGCCGCAGCTCGCGAAGCGGCTCGTCGAGTCCGTCGCGCGCTTCCCCGCGCGGCCCCACGCGCTGCCCGACGACGACCCCTACCGCGTGACCCTGCGCAAGCTCTGGAAGAAGATGGTCGAGAAGGACTGGCGGACGACGACGAAGGCGCTCTACCTGCTCCACGCGCTGAGCCGGTCGACGCCGACGAAGAACGCGCGGGCCCTGAGCCGCACGCTCAAGTCCATGGTCGGCGACGCCGACCCCAAGAGCGGCAAGAAGTACTTCTCGCGCCGCGAGCTCGTCGCGCTCCGGGACGCCGACGACGCCGGCGGCCGCGCGGCGCTCGTCGACGCGTACGCGGGCTTCGTGCTCCGGCGGGCGCTGCTCTTCGCGGGCAAGTTCGAGGACGTGAGCCCGCCGTCGAAGAAGAAGAAGGCCGCGGCGCCGGAGGCCTGCGACGCCGACGCCGACGCCGCGCTCCTCAAGCGCGCGCAGAACGCGCTCCTCGTCGCGGACCACGCGCTCCAGTTCGTCGCCGTCGCCCTCGACGACGGCGACCCGCGCCGCGCCCACCTCGTCGTCGTCTCCTGCCTCGAGCTCGTCGTCGCGGACCTCGTCGAGGCCTGGGGCGCCGCGGGCGCCGCGCTCGGCCCGCTCCTCGCCGCGGCCGCGGGCGACGGCGACGACGCGACGGCCGCCGGCGCGCGCGACGCCGCGGCCAAGTACGCGGCGCTCCGACCCAAGGTCAAGAAGGCCGCCAAGGCCGCGCTGAAGACGCTCCGCTTCTTCGACCTCCGCGTCTCCGCGGACCTGTCCGCGGGCGACGTCGACGACGCGGCCCTCGAGGCGGCCCTCGCCAAGGGCGGCGGCGCCGAGGAGGCCGAGGACGACGACGAGGACGACGAGGCCGACGAGGAGGACGACGACGACGAGGACGAGGAGGACGAAGAGGAGGAGGACGAGGAGGACGAGGAAGAGGAGGAGGACGAGGAGGACGAGGAGGACGAGGACGACTTCGAGGAGGAGGACGACGAGGACGACGACGAGTAGGCGTCCCCCCACCCCGCGGCCCGCGCGCCAAGAGCGCGGACCGAAAGCGCCTAACAAAGATCAACGTCACACTGCACGTTTAGCTCGATAGGATATAAACTGCAGCCGCGTTGTCGAAGGAGCCCAACATGGCGGCGCCCAAGGCGCAGGACATGAGCGTCCGCGACGAGGACACGCTGGCCCAGGACCAGAGCCTGGACCGGCTCCAGGCGTCCATGAAGAAGACGCTGGGCTTCGACGGGGGCCCGACGGGCCTCGTCCACATGGACACGAGCGAGCTCCACCAGTTCATGGGCGAGCTCGGGGAGAAGATGGCGCAGCACGATCGCCTCGTCGTGTCGCCGCCCTGGCTCGAGCACCTCCAGGCGAAGCTCGGCGCCCTCGAGGGCGAGGTGACGTCGCTGCGGGGCACGGTCAAGGCCCAGGAGGCGGAGTTGAAGGACTACGCGAGGCGGGCCGCGGCGACGGCGCGCGCGGGCGCGGTCGCCGCGGCGCCGGCGCCGGCCTTCCCCGACGGCGACTTTGGTGATAATGAGTCGAGCGACGGCGACGACGCGGGGCCGCGCCGCGCGACGACCGCGGACCTGGAAGAATTAGAAAAACGCCTCATGCTCGAGTGCGTCGCGTACCCGGAGATGGAGAAGCGCCTCATGGCGCTCCACGAGTCCGTGACGCGCACGGACGAGGTCGCGAAGTTGGACGTCAAGGCGCAGCTCGTGACCTTCAGCATCGACCTCGAGCGCATGCGGAAGACGGTCGAGATCGCGCCGTCCGTCGGCGAGCTCACGGCCCTTAAGGACATGTACGGCGGCAAATTGAAAGCTCTAAAGACCTTCCTCAACGAGAAGCTCACGTCCATCGAGCGCGACATTCGGTTAGAGAGCTCGAGCGAGAGCATGCGCATCGAGAACACGGTCATCGAGAAGGAGGTGAAGAACACGGAGGAGATGGAGACGATGAAGGAGCAGATCCGCGTGCTCCAGGAGGAGCTGGAGTTTTTGCGGGACGACAACCAGAAGCAGTCCGGCGTGCTCGACGCGCGCATCAGCGACAACCAGACGACCTTCGAGGGCCAGCTCGCGGAGGTCCGCGAGGAGGTCGAGGGCAGGGCGGCACAAGAGAGCGACATTCCCAACTTCAAAGGCTCATATCTCGGCCGTTTTCCACTCGTTTCGGCTGATTTTTGGACGAGCGATCATCTCTCGGAACGGTCTCGACGCGTGGATGTTTTTTTTTCCGTAACGCTTGCGCGCGGAACACTCACGTTGAAGCGACGTTGAATCACTCCTGTGCTGCCCAGGTCAAGGGCCAGAACGACAAGCTCAAGGAGATCCAGGCGCTCGCGCAATCCCTCGAAAAGAACCAGGACAGCATGGCGCACCGCGAGGCCGAGCTCATGGGCCTCATCGGCGACAACCGGTCGAAGAACGAGGGCACGGTGTCGCAGATCCAGGGCGACGTCACGTTCCTCAAGTCGCTCATCGACGGCAACACGAACCAGTTCAAGCAGCTCAAGGAGGAGGCCAACGAGCTCGAGAGCCGCGTCGACGGCATCGAGGTCACCCTCGACCAGGCCCAGAAGCGGTCCATGGCCAACAACGCCAAGCTCAAGGAAACCGAGAAGCGCACGAGCCAGCTCGAGGCGGACCTCGAGGCGATCAAGACGTCGGACCTCGCGGACATCACGACGGGTTTGGACGCCTTCAAGGAAGAAGTGAAGATGAAGGACGAGGCCGTGCAGAACGCGCTCACGGAGCACCAGACGCAGATGGACACGACGGCCTCCAAGCTCGCCAAGGCCGAGCAGGAGGTCTACCACGTCATCCCGCCCAAGCTCAACGAGCAGGACATGATCATCGCCGCGCTCAAGAACCAGGTCGAGGAGCACAAGACGTCCCAGGACGAGTGGAACGAGAAGACGACGGACCACATGACGGAAGTGGAAGAAAAGACGACCATCGAGCTCGCGGACCTCTCGGGCAACGGCAAGCAGAACACGCTGGCCATCGGCGGCCTCGAGGCCGACCTCGCCGCGACGAAGCACACGGTGTCGCGCGACCAGGAGCACATGCGCGGCGTCGAGTCGACCGTCGGCCAGAACCACGGCGTCATCTCCAAGGCCGTCGACGTGCTCAAGACGGACGCGGAGCGCCGCTTCCAGCACCAGGAGGCCCAGCTCGGCTCCGAGATCGGCAAGCTCCGGGACCAGATGAAGGACCTCTTCAACTCCATGGAGCACGAGATGTCGTCGAAGATCAAGCACAGTCACAACAGCCCCATCCACCTGTCCGCCGAGGACCAGAAGCAGCACCTCCGGAACCAGGCGTCCGCGCTCGCGAAGATCTCCATCCGCTTCGAGCAGCAGAGCCACGAGAAGGGCAAGCCCGCCAAGGAGCTGCCCCGCGACATGTGCCGCACGATCTCGCTCGTGACCCAGGAGATGGCCGACTACATCGCGCAGAAGGCCGACGTCTGGGCCATCGAGCAGACGATCCACGGCGCGCCCGAGGACCACCCCTACAGCGACTCGACCATCGAGACGCGGCGCCAGCGCATCTTCCAGAACTTCATGGAGCTCGTCAGCGAGGAGATCACGCGCCGCTACCCGGACGCGGGCTCGATCCGCCAGGACGCGCGCGCGATGACCATCCGCAAGATCCAGGTCGCCATCGAGATGGCCCTGTCCAAGTTCGACCAGGTCACGGTCGTCGGCAACTCGCGGCTCCTCGCGCGCCGCCTCGACGTGCCCAAGTGCGTCACGTGCGACCGGCCGCTCTACAACCGGAAGAACCCCTACAAGGACATCGGCAAGCTCCAGGACACGCCCATCATCGAGGGCCTCAGCCGGCCCGAGTCTTCCGCGGCCTACACGAACCCGCCGACGGAGCTCGGCTTCCACGGCACGCGGCCCGCGACGTCCGAGCGGCGGAGCCCGCACTACCAGAAGCAGCTGCGGAACCAGGAGATCAACAAGCAGCGCCTCCAGGAGGCGGGCACGGGCGGGCGGCCCAAGGCCGTCATGCGCGGCGGCTTCCGCATGCCCAAGGGCCAGCTCTCCGAGGAGATCCAGATGCGCATGACGCCCAACGTCATCGAGGCCCAGCGGTCCCTCGACTCGCAGGACGAGCAGGACCCCCTCATGATGCAGACGTCGGCGTCCCTCCCGAACCTGAACCCCTCGCGATAATCGTTACGGCGCGCAGCAGACGAGGGTCTCAAAAAGGGTGCCGCCGGGCTTCCGGCCGTCGACGGGCGACGGCTCCGACGACGGCGGCTCGTCGTGGTCCTCGCACGCCTGGGGCGCGCCGCCGTCGTCGGGCACCTTGGCCTCGCCCCGGCTCGGGATGGGCATGTGGACCGGCGCCGGCGTCGGCGGCGGCGCCTCAGCGTCGCCCGGGATGTCCGCGTCGTCCGAGCAGCACGGCGCGAGGCACGGGCAGCACTTGGCGCAGCAGTCGTGGGCCAGGACGAGCTGGGCGGGCTCGAAGACGCAGAGGCTCAGGATCAGGGCCGAGAGGAAGTTGATGAGGACGAGGCTGCCGTCGACGCCGCCTTTGCCGAGCTCCTCGTCGCAGAGCGACGCCGCGCCGGCGACGACGACGGCGAGCGACAGGCCCGCGGCGGGGCCCAGGGGCCAGGCCTTGGGGTCGTAGGTCGCCGCGCGGCGCACGACGCAGGTCGCGGCGGCGCGGAAGGGCACGAGGAACAAAGCGACGCCGATGTTCTGGAAGATGGGCTCCGCGGGCGACCGCAGGAACCACGCGACGAGGTAGAGCTGGAAGAGGAGCGTCGCGAGCAGCAGGCCGGCCCGCGGCGCGCGCTTGAAGCCGTCGGCCTCCTTGATGTAGTAGATCGAGAGCACGGAGTGGCCGCGCTTGCAGGCGTTGACCGTCTTCCGCCACCGCGCGGCCTGCTTCGCTTCCAGATCGCCCGACGCGAACTTGGCGCCCTCCTTGCACGTCCGCACGAGCCACCGCGCGACGGAGGCCAGCACGCAGAAGGCGAGAAAGCAGGCGAAGAAGCCGAAGAGCACGGCGAGCGGCACGAGCACGCCGACGCCCACGTTCTCGATCACCGCGATAAACGGGCCGAGGAAGCCCAGGCCCGCGGCCCGGATCGCCAGCTTCGCGAGGTGCAGGAGCAGCGCCTGGGACCCGCCCAGAATCGCCATGGGCCCCTGCGTGTAGGCCGTCGCCGCGTCGCCGAGGTCCGGCCCGATCGCGTTGACGAGGCCCATGACGGGGTGGACGAACGTCATCGCGGCCTCGAAGATCGTCTCGATGACGGGCACCATGGACGCGACCATCTCGCCGACGGCCAGCAGGCCCGTGCCCGCCACGGCCGCCGGGTGCGCGAGCCACCGCATCGACTTGGACAGGGAGACGTAGTCCGGGGCGACGCAGGCGACGAGCGACATGATGAAGGTCGGCAGGAAGGCGCGCACGCCGCTGTGGCCGGAGACGACGAGCGACAGCGCGTAGTTCGTCAGGAGCTTCACGCCCTTGGTCTCCATGGACGCCACGGCCGAGTCCATGGCTGCCCCGCTCGGGTGGCCCAGACTCCTCACAGCTTTTTTACGAGCGGCAACTTGAGCCGTAACAGCGAGCGCTGAAAGGCTGCCACACGTTACAATTGTATGAGCTCGTGAGACGCACAGCGACCAATCAACCATGGTCCAGTACAACGCCAACGTGCACCAGCGGGCGCCCTTCACGGGCGTCCCCGTCGTCGAGGGCGACCACAGCCAGCGCGTCACGGTGAGCATGCCGGCGAACCAGCAGGTGCTCCACGACCTCTGCGTCAACAAGCTGCGCATGGCCGACCCCATCACCATGTACATCAACGGCGAGATCGTGTCCAACCCGTCGAACTTCGGGCTCATCGAGGACGAGGACGTCATCGTCGTGACGGACGCGCACGGCACCGCGTGGGACATCGGCCCGCTCATGCAGTCCGTCGCGCGGTCCGACTACGTCGCGCCGCCGCCCGAGTTCCGCAGCCGGCCCCTGGGCAAGATGGTCAAGCACGCGCCGCGGGAGCGCGTGCCCTTCGTCGCGACGACGACCAGCCGCGCGGCCTTCGTCGCGCACCCGGCGGCCGCGCCCGCGCTCCGGGCGCCGCCGCCGCCGCCGGCCGCGAGCCCGCCGTTCACGGCGACGACGACGGCCCGCAGCGCCTTCGTCGCCCACCCCATCGAGCCGCGGTCGCCGCCCAAGCCGCCGCGGCGCGCGGACGCGCCCGAGACGCGCGACTTCGTGTCGACGTCGCGCGGCGCCTTCGCCGCGCCGCCGCCGCCGCGCCGGGGCGGCGACCCGGAGAAGCCCGCGGGCCGGAGCCTCGCGACCTTCCTCGCCGGCCACGGCCCGCCCGCGGGCGGGCCGGGCACGCCCTTCGCGGGCGAGAGCGAGTACGACGAGAAGTACGTCGAGTGGCCCCTCCAGAAGCGGCCGCCGCGCGACGCGCCGCCGCCGCCGCGGACGACGCCCTTCGTGGCGACGACGACCTCGCGGGCCGCCTACGTGGCGCACCCGCCGGCGCCGCTCCTCGCGAAGCCGCCGCAGCCCGCGACGCCGAAGCCGACGCCGTTCGTCGGCACGACGACGTCCCGCGAGGCCTTCGTCGCCCACCCCGTGGAGCAGCGCGCGCTCCGCCGGCCGCCGCAGAAGGCCGCGCCGACGACGCCCTTCACGGCGACGACGACGAGCCGCGCGGCCTTCGTCCCGCCGAAGCCCGCGGCGTTCGAGCGCACCGTGCGCATCCACCTCGAGCCCGCGCTGCCCGAGTACCACACCGACGCGTACATGCACCCGCACGCCGACGGCCGGCCCTGAAATTGATGCGTGCCCGGGGCTATTTACGGGTTCGCGGACGCGTGGTCGAGGAGGCACAGGTTCTCGTGGACGAGCGCGCGGAACCGCGCCGCGGCCGCCCGCTGCGCCGCCGCGAGCTTCGCCACCGCGGGCTTGAGCCGGGGCAGGGACAGGGGCGCCGCGTGGTGCTGGAGGAGGCGGTGGACGTAGGCCTGGAGCGCGTCGAAGTTCGCGTGGCCCGCGAGCGCGGCCGCGAGGACTTTCGCGAACGCCTCGAGCAGCGCGAGCCCCGCTTCGTCGTGGCCGCCGCGGCAGAGCAGGGCGATCTCCGCGTCGACGCCCGACGCGTGGAGGCCGTTGAGGTGCGCGACGACGGCCGCGGCGTCCGCGTCCAGCGAGAGCGCCGCGAGGCGGCACCGGTCCGCCTCGTCGGCCGCCCCCGGCGCCGCGGCCTCCTCCTCCTCCTCCTCCTCGTCCTCGTCGAACGCGTCGATCTCCGGCGGCGCCTCGGGCAGCGCCAGCGCCTTCGGGGGCATCGCGGCGTCGGCCCGGCCCGCGTCCGCGGCCGAGGGTAGGAAGAACGGCGCGCGTTCCGGCTTTTTGGGGGGCGCCGTCGGCCTGTTCCGCGCGGCGACGGCCTCGAGCGCGTGGAGCGTCTCCGCGCGCGCCCGCGGCAGGCCCGAGAGCTCCAGGACCCCGCGCGCCGCGTTGTCGCGGGCCACCGCGGGCGCGAGCGGCGCCGCGTCGCCCGCGCCCGCGTCGGCCGCCGCGCCGAGCGCGATGGACCCCGGCGCCGGCGCCGCGCGCCGCGCCGTACCCAACAAATCGTCGGGCGCCAGGGCCTCCAGCGGCGGCGCGTCGCCGTCGAGGACGTCGAGCGCGACGGCGTCGACGCGCGCGTAGGCCGCGGTGTCGGTCCAGAGCGCGACCCCCCGGACGCCGACGTGCGTCGTCGCGACGAACTCGCCGGTCGGCGACGCGCTCACGGACGTGGCCTCGGCCTCGGGGAAGGCGAGGCGGTCGACGCAGGCGCCCGACGCGACGTCGTAGCGCAGCAGCGCGCCGCCGCCGTCGACGGCGAAGACGGACGACGCGCCGGGCCCCCAGCACAGATCGCGCGGCGCGCGCGGCGGGCCCGTGGCGAAGCGCCGCAGGACGCGCCCGCCGCCGTCGCCCGGGGGGCGCGCGTCGAGCACGAGGACGTCGCCGCGGTCGTCGGCGACGGCGAGGAGCCGCGCGGACCGCGCCGGCGCGAGCGCGGCGACGGCGCCGCCGAGCTCGAGCTTGCCCAGCGCCTCGTGGGAGGCAAAGTCCCACCACTTGAGCTGGCCGTCGGCGCCGCCGGACACCACAAAGGCGTTGGCCGCGTCGGCGTGGACGCCGGCGACGGCGCCCCGGTGCCGGAGCTTGCGGCCGTCGCCGCGGCCGTGGTGCCGCGCGCCCGCGGAGCCGTCCGTGCGCCTGACCTTGGTCGTCGCACCGTCGCTCCGCTCGCCCTTGCGGTTCGCGCGGTCGATGGCCCGCGCCGCGCGGCCCACGGCGCCGGGCACGGCGACGGACGCCGCGCCCGCGGCCGCCGCGGCCGCGGCCGCGAGCGACGCGGGGAACGTGCCGCGCGCGTCGCCGCTCTGGACGTTGTACTTGCGCACGTAGCCGTCGGCGTGGCCCACGAGCGCGAAGTTGCCGCACTGGCTCAGCTCGCAGGCCGTCGCGGCCTCGTCGCGGCCGCCCGCCGCGCGCGACGGGTCGTCCGTGCCCCGCCCGCCCCACTGGGGCTGCGTGAGGCAGACGTCGGCGAGGCGCCGGTCCGCGAGGTGCCAGAGCCGCGCGACGCGCTCGCCGGCGTGGCAGGTGACGACGTTCGCGTAGGCGCCGTCCTTGGCGCCCGACGCGGCCAGCGCGACGACGGGCGGCAGCTTGAGCGCGCCCGGGTCGTCGAGGCGCATGCGCTTCGCGCGCCCCTCGACGCCCCGGCCCTGGCTCAGCTCGCCGCAGAGCGCGTCGCGCGCCGCGTGGAGGCACCGCAGGGACCGGTCGCCGCGCGACGCCGACAGCAGTTGGAGCGCGCCGTAGGCGTCGCCCGCGCCGCCCGCGGCCGCGCCGCCGCACGCGGGCGGGCCGTACCACTTCGCGAGACTCGGCGCCGCGCCGTGGCCCGCGCGGCTCCGCACGAGCCGCGGCCCGCCGCCGGGGCCGTCCAAAGCCCACTGCCGCGCCGCGTTGTCCCCGCCGACCGCCGTGAAGAGCGCCGCGCGCGGGCCGACGGCGCCGCCGCCCTTGACGCCCGCGCCGCCGACGCCGCCGGCACTCAGAGCGACGATGGCCTTGCCGCCGTGGGGCGCCGCGATGGCCTCGACCAGCGCGCGGGCCTCGAGGTCCCAGACCCGTATGTCTCCGTCGGCGCCGCCCGTCGCGAGCCGCGGCGAGCCCTCGCCGCCCTCGGGCGCCGACCGGCAGAAGCAGAGGCAGGCCAACGGCGCGCCGTGGTCCAGGGCGAACAGTAAGACGTCGCGCTTCGCGTCGACGAGCTCCGCGACGCCCGTCGTCCGCGCGACGGCGACGACGTCGAGCGCGCCCGACGCCGCGATCGCCGCGACGCCGCCGCCGCCGCCCGCGTAGGCGTAGCGGTGCACCCGCTTGCCGGAGCGCAGGTTCCACAGCTCGAGAGCGCCATCACTACTCCCGACGACGATCTTGTTGACGTACGTCGGCGGGTGGCACGCGGCCGTCATTATGAAGCCGGCGCCGAGCTCGAAGCGCGCGGCGTCGACGGGCAGCGCGGACCGCTTCGCGCCGGCGGGCCGCGCCCAGCAGCTCAGCTCCGTCGCGCCGCCGGCGTCCGCGGCGGCGACGACGAGCGGGCCCGCGACGTCGAGGCGCCGGAGCGGGCCCGCGCCCGCGCCCGCGACGCCGCGGAACGCCGCGCGCTCGAAGCACCAGAGCTCGTCGCCGACGCCGCAGTAGGTCCACTCGCCGAGGCTCGCGAGGCACGCGATGGGCCGCCCGAGCCGCGGCGACGTCAACTGCACCGCGAGGCTGTCGAGCTTGAGCACCTGGAAGGCGTCGCCGGCGACGCGCGCGCACACAAAGCCCACGCCGCCGAGGTCGTAGAAGGACACGCAGGTCGGGGCGTCGTCGGCGATGGCGCCCACGACGCGGTGCGACCGCAGCGTCCGGCTCTCCATGGCTCACGCCTTGTCGCCCGCTGCAACGTTGGCGCCTGTAAAGTTGTTGAAGTTAAGAGATGCGCCGTCGCCGTCGCCGGCTGGGGGGTCGCCGTCGCCGAGCCCGAGCCCGAGCCCGAGCCCGAGCCCGAGCCCGAGCCCGTCCGTGTCTCCGTCGCCGTCGCCGGCTCGCCGGCGTTAGCTGTCGCAACCACGACAGCACCGCTACTCTTTGCGGAGCCCTCCCCAAGTACGCCACCGTCCACTAGTGCCGTCGGACCCGGCCGAATTACACCGGTCGAACCTCGCCAAGATCGCCGACGCCGCTCCCGCGGACAAGAAGCGCGACTAGTAGGAGGGCTTCGCGTTCTTTCTATCGCTCGATTAAACCGTGTCGCATCGCCGTCGACGCCGGAGTAGAAATGTCGAGGTCGAGGTCGCGGGCCACGCGCGTCCGCGTCGACTCCCCGCGCCGCGTCCGCGTCGAGCTCGCGACGCTGTGCGACTTGCTGTGCGAAGCCGCCGCCGGACACGGCCGAACGAAAAAACATGTGGCAGTTTTTCGTGCTGGCAGGTGGGGGGGGGAGAGAAAAGAAGGGGGAAGGCTAAGCTGGGCGCTTTACTTGCCGGCCGGCCTCTAGAAGCCCGTCGCGCCGTACTTGGCGTGGTACTCCTCCTTCTGCTTCTCGAAGATCGCCGCGAGCGGGCCCTTGATGAGGGGCGCGTCGGCGTCGGCGCGCACGAATACGAGGACTTCGCCGGCCGCGGCGACGGCGGCGGGCGCCGGCGCGGGCTCCGGCGCGGCGGGCGCGGGCGCGGCGACGGGCGCGGCGGCGACGGGCGCCGGCGCGGGCTCCGCCGCGGCGACGGGCGCGGGCGCCGGCGCGGGCTCCGCCGCGGCGGGCGCCGGCGCGGCCGCGGCGGCCGGCGCGACGAAGTCGCCGAAGGCGGCCGCGTCGCCCTCCTCCTCGACGACGACCATGACCGGCGCGCCGACGGCGACCTCCGTGCCCGCCTGCACGAGGATCTTGGCGAGCACGCCGTCGTCCTGCGCCTCGAAGTCCACCGTCGCCTTATCCGTCTCGATCTCCGCGATGACGTCGCCGGCGCCGAAGGCGCCGCCCTCGTCGACCTTCCAGGCCGCGATGGTGCCCATTTCCATCGTCGGCGACAGCGCCGGCAGGCCGACGACCTCGTGCGCCGGATAGCTCAGCGCGGCGCGCGACGTGCGCCACAGCGCGGGCCGCGCAGCGGTGCGCGCGAATCGAGCGAGCATCGTCGACGCGTCGAGTGGTGTGTGTGGCGCTTGGCAGACGTCGACGGAAATGGCGGCGCAACAAGCTCTTTGTTGCCACAGCATCTCCACAGCCAGGCCCAAGCCGAGCATGGCGCGACGAACCTTTCTGCTGCTCGGGGCGGCCCTCGCCTGGTCCGCGTCGGCGTCGACCTTCAACTACGACAACATCACGTCCTGCGCCGACGCGCGGCGCGCCCCGACGCCCCGGGACCAGTGCGCCGTGGCCAAGTCCGAGGACTGCGGGAACCACTACGCCGCGACCTACTACTGCGCGACGTCGGGTTTGACCCGGGGCGTCGCGATCGTCGCCTTCGTGGGCTGGCTCGCCCTGCTCTTCGCGCTCCTGGGGTCCACGGCCGACGAGTACTTCTCGCCCGCGCTCGAGCAGCTCAGCGCCGACGCGGGCCTGCCGCCGCGCTTCGCGGGCGTGACGCTGCTGGCCCTGGGCAACGGCGCGCCCGACGTGTCGTCGACGATCCACGCCGTCGCGGGCTCGCCCGACGGCTACCGGCTCGCGCTCGGGGCGCTCACGGGCGCGGGCATGTTCGTCGGCACGTGCGTCGCCGGCGCGGTCATGGTCGTCGCCGACGGCGCCAAGGCCAAGGGCGCGCTGCTCCGGGACGTGTCGGCGTACCTCATCACGGCGGCCGTCGTCGGCTACGTCGTCGGCGTGCGCCAGCGCGTGACCGCGGGCACCGTGGCGCTGCTTCTGGGCGGCTACGGGGCCTTCGTCGCGATCGTCCTCGCGGCGGACCTCTGGCACCGGCGGCCCGGGGGCCCCTACGAGCGCCTCCTCGAGGAGCGCCGCGCGTCCGAGGAGCCGCCGGCCGTGGAGATCCTGCTCACGCTCCTCCACGACGTGCGGCGCCACGGCCCCGCCCGGGCCGCGGACGGCGACGGCGACGAGGAGAAGTCGCCGTCGACGCCGACGCGCAACCCCTTCCACGACGACCCGGACCTCGCGTCGCCCCTGGGCCGGAGCCGCGGGGCGTCGGACCCCGTGGTCATCGACGGCGGCGGCGACGCGCTCGAGCTCGGCGCGAGCCCGCTCGACGACGCGTTCGGAGCGGCATTACTAGGAGAGGACGCGGAGGCGCGGAGCGAGGAGCTGCGCGGTGTGCTCGTGCTCGACCTCGTGGACCGCGCGCGGGGCCACGTCGAGGAGCTGTGGGCGCTGCCCAACGGCCCGGGGAAGCTCGCGGCGTTGCTCGAGCTGCCGTTCACGGCCGCGCGGCGCGCGTCCGTGCCGCTGACGGCGTCGGACGCCTACGGCCGCGCGCCCCTGGCCCTGTCCCTGCTCGGCGCGCCGCTCTGGCTCTGCGTCTACGCCAGCCGCCGCGGCGCGGAGGATGTGTTCGCGGCGCGCGTCTTCCCGCCGTCGACGTTCTTCCTCGCGACGGTGCTCGGCGCGGCCGCGGCCGCCGCGGCGGCGAAGCTGACGGCGGGGCGCAGCACCTTACCCCCGGCGCCCGCGGCGGTGCTCGCGCTCTGCGGCTTCTTCGTCGCGGCGACGTGGATCGACGTCTTCGCCGACGAGCTCGTGACGACGCTCGAGTTCTTCGGCGTGCTCCTGGGCGTGCCGGACCCCGTGCTCGGCCTGACGGTGCTCGCCTGGGGCAACTCCGTCGGCGACCTGTCGACGAACCTGGCCATGGCGAAGAAGGGCCTCGCGAACATGGCGCTGACCGCGTGCTTCGCGGGGCCCGTGTTCAACATGCTCGTGGGCCTCGGCGTGGGCTTCGCGACGCGGCTCAAGGAGGCCGAGGGCGGGCTCATCGACGTGCGCCTCGACGCGGGGCTCAAGGTCGGCTTCGCCATGATCCTGCTGAACACGGCGCTCGTCGTCGCCACGGGCGTCGCGACGCGCGGCTCCATCCCGCGCCAGTTCGGCTTCCTCTCCCTGAGCCTCTACGTCGTCTACATGGTCCTCTCCCTGGCGATCCTGTTCTCCGCCGACGACTAAGCCTTTTTTGTATCATATTACCAGCGGCGCCGCGGGCTTTGCCGGCGGCGCCGCGGGCTCTTTCGGCGGCGCCGCGCGCTTGTCGGACGCGACCGCGGCGCTCACGCGGTCGACGAAGGGCGCGCGCCGCAGGGCGGCGACGGCGCGCCGCCACTTGTCGCGCGTCTCCACCACGAAGGCGTTCGCGTCGCACGTCGCGGCGTCCAGCACGCAGGATTTCGCGACCTCGGCGAAGCGGCGCATGTCCAGGTCCTCGAGGAAGTCCACCGTCGCCTTCGACGAGGCGCAGAGCGGCGTCGCGATGGCGTCCTCGCGCAGCACGTCGCCGTTGGCCGCGTTCGCCCGCAGCGCGTCTCCCTCTCTTCGGAACCAGTGGCCGTGGTCGTCCTTGTTGTAGAGCCCGAGCCCCCGGAGGTGCTTCCGGAACAGGTCGTCGACGAAGCCCTTGTGCCCCAGGGTCCCCGCGGCGCGGTGCGTCGCGTTCTTCTTCTTGAAGCCGCGGTCCCACTCCTTCTTCGCCGCGGACTGGAGGTGGGGGACATGTACGGCGAAGGCGCCGCCGACGGTGTAGAACGCGTAGTCCGCGGCCCGGAGGCTCGAGATCCACTCGATCTTGTTCTTGCCGTAGCCCGTGAAGCGCTCGTCGAAGCGCGGCACGCGCGCGCTGCCGTTGCGCGAATTCGCCTCGTCGCAGCGCCTGACGACGACGAAGGGCTCGAAGTGGTTCCCGAGGAAGCAGTCGAGGCGGCGCGGCGCCGCGCCGTCGGGCTCGACGAGCCAGTCGAGGAACCGCGTCGTGCCGTGGTGGTGGAACGCGCCGCAGCGCAGGTTGCTCGGCTCCGCCTCGTGCGCCGTGTTCCGGAGGAACTCGGGCACCGCGTTGAGGAACGCGCGCTTCCTCAACGTCTCCGGCGAGATCGCCGGCGCGGGCGTCGTCGGCTTCGTCGTCGGCGCGAAGGGCACGCGCTTGACGATGGTCCGGTGGTGCGGCGCGCGGTGGCGTTTCGCCGCGAGGCGCCGCCGCGGACCGTCCGCGAGCGGGTCCTCCCAGTGGTTCGCCGCCGTCGGCCGCCAGCGCAGCGGCGTGCCGCCCGCGGCGCCGTTCGCGACGCACCGCAGGAGCCCGAGCTTCGACGACGGGATCTGCCGCTCGAGCTCGGCCTGCTCGAGGACCTTGGCCGGGTTCTTCGTCTCCGAATGCTGCAGCGTGAGCTCGAGCGCGGGCAGCACGAGCGCGCGGCGCTCCGCCGACGCCGGGAGCGCGCGCAGCGCGGCGACGACGCGCCGCCGCGCGCCGACGCTCGGCCAGAAATCGATGTCCAACAGGAGCACGTGGCTCGTCGTCGCCATGGCCCAGGCCCGGTTCCGCAGCGCGTTGATCGGGTACGGCCGCGGCGGCGCGGCGACGACGGCGACGTGCCGCTCCGTGCAGAGCGCCATGTACCCGCGCGCGCGGCCCTCGAGCTGCTCCGCGGGCTCGCCCGCGGGCGTCGACGCGACGGCCAGCGACAGCGGGCCGTGCCAGCGCTCGCAGAGCTTCGTGACGACCCACAATCGGTCGGCGCTGCACTGCGTCACGAGCGTGATGTCGGTCTTCGTCTGCTTTTTGGGGGTGCAGCCGCCATCATTGATGGCGGATGCGAGCGCCAGCGCGACGAGCACGGGCAGCGCGGCGCGCATTATGTTTCCTACCTCCTCGAGCTGTCGCGCCTCCGCGTGTCGCCTTTCAGCTTCTTCGCGGGCTGCACCTCTCCATGCTCTACAAAAAAAATTATGAGAGAAAGTGCACCTTCATGTTGCAGGGAACGGCTGGCTTCGGCGGCGCCGGCCTCGAGTCTCGCCTGCGCACTCTGCCTCTGCTGCGTGCCCGCGCGCAGCCACGAAGCGTCGGCGCGCTGCGCGCTGGCCCTCGTCATGCGCTTCTTCACCGCATGCGTCGAAGCGCTGGGCGCCCCCGAGGGCGGCACAGAGTTCGATTTCAGCAGCTTGGACGTGCGCAGCATCAGGAGTCTGTCTATCGCGAGCCGCGGGATGGAGACGGCGTTGGGCATGACGAAGTATGTGCTTGTGCGAGCGTATGTGCCACATCTGCGCGCTGATGGCTGGGACTGCTTGGCCGGAATGGATCGCCTCAACCTCGGGCTGGGGGCACTCGATACGATCTCAAAAGAAGCCTCGAAGAATTGCAAGATGCTCGTCCCACATCTGCTAGACGGCGTCCTCACGCTCCCACATGAATTCCTGACCTCTTACACTCGGAACTACCCCTACAAGCCGAGAACGTGGCCGGTTTCACCCGTCTCGAACGCGCCGACAACGCCGTTCGCGACCGTGCCGACCGCGTCGACCTGGCAGCGCGACGCCAGAGCCTTTTGCGCGCTGCGCGACGCCTGGGACGCCGTCGACGCGACGGCCTGGCGCTGGGCCTGGCGCTGGGTGGCGCTGGACAAGACGCACCCGCTGTCCTGCGCCGTCGACGGCTACCTCGCGCTGGACCGCCACTTCCGGCCGTCGCGGACCGCGCGGCCGGCGACGGCCACGGTCTCGGCGGACGACGCCGCCGCGGCGGACGACGCCATCTCGGCGGACGACGCCGCCGCGGCGCCCGCGCCGGCCGCCGAAACCGTCGAGTGGGAGTTCCACGTGCTCTTCTCGACGACCTACGGCTCCCCGGAGCTGCGGCTCCGCGCGACCTGGGCCGACGGCGCGCCGCTGTCGCTGGCCGAGGTCAGGCGCGAGCTCGGGGACTTCGACGGCGTCGTCTCGCGCGAGGCCCACCCGGTCACGGGCGAGGCCTTCGTGCTCTTCCACGGCTGCTGCGCCGCGGAGAAGGTCGACGCGCTCGGCGGCGACGGCACCCTCCTCGCCTGGTTCGCCGCCGTCGCGCCCGCCGTCGGGCTCCGCGTGCCGCCGGACGCGTGGCGCGCGCTGCGGCGCGCCGCGGAGGGGGCCACCTAGACTCACGTTAGGGACCGCCACGCGGACGGCGGCCGCGGGAGCGCGCGCGGCGCCGCGCCGAAGATGGGCACGGCCGTCGTCCGGGAGCGCGGCGCCGCGACGCCGGGCGCCGCGAAGAGGACCGTGTTCTTCGGCGTGATGTCCTCGGGCAGCTTCGTCGCGTCGACGACCATGCCGCGTTCCTCGAGGTAGGCCACCCGCTGTCCGTCGAGCGCCTCGTCGAGCCCCGCGCCGCCGTCGACGGCGCGCCGCGCGGCCGCGAGCCGCTCCGGCGCCATCTTCGCCGTTTTCAGCGAGTGGCAGCAGGGCACGAGGCACAGGCTCGCGCCGCCGCCGACGGCCGCGTCGATGACGAGGTCCGAGAGGCCGCCGCAGGCGTGGAGCGCGAGCACGAGCGTGTCGCCGCCGCGCGCGTCGACGTCCGCCGCGTCCGCGACGACGTAGCGGTGCCGCGCGGGCAGCGCCGGGAACGCTTCGCCGAAGCTGTCGCGGAGCGCCGCCGCCGAGTCGGGCATGCGCCGGTCGACGGCGAAGACGTTTGGTCGCCGCGACGCCGCGCAGAGCGCGAGGAGGAACCAGCCCAGGAGGCCGTGGCCGGAAGCGACGTCGACGACGCGCGCGGGCGGCGCGGCGCTCGTCGGCGGCGCGGCGCCGCCGCCGGCCCTCGTCGGCGGCGCGGCGTCGCCGCCGGCCCGTGCCCAGTACCGGTCGTGGATCATGCTCGCGAGGGTCCAGTTCTCCAGCAGCTCCTTTTTCGGCATGTTGACGCCGGCGGCGCACGTCGCGCGCGCGCAGCGGTCGAACATGGTGTCGCCGACGAAGTGGCGCGCGTCGCTGGCTTGCAACTTCTTGGAGACGAGGCGCGGCATGCGCATGGTTGCAAGAGAAGTCCAGGAACGTTCTATGCGTATGCGCGACACGTCTGGAGGTTCAGTTGTGCCGCTACTTCGAGGATTGTTCTATGCGTATGCGCGCGGCGTATGCGCGCGGTGTCTGGAGGCTCAGTTGTGCCGCTACTTCGCGTTCATCGCGTCGCGCTATAAACCATCGTGAAGTGCGCATCAACCTCATTCTCCTCATCAACAACATCGACTCAGCCATCCCGCGGCCAAAGCGACTGCGTGGTGGACCTGCTCGCTGAGAAAATTCGAGGTGGGCCAGCCGCCGCTAGCACCGTCTGCCGACCGGCGCGGCTCTAGCTAGCACACCATGCATCTCCAGCACCCGAAGTCCATCGAAAGTGTGAAGATCTACCGCGAGTCGCCGGCGCGCAAGTACGGCCTCTTCGCCCTCTGCGTCGTCGCCTACGCCGCGAGCTTCTACGCCTGCAGCGCGACGTCCGGCGTGCCCTACGCGCGCGCCCTGGACGAGGCGAAGGCGCTCGACGCCCTGTCGAGCGAGAAGCTCAGCGCCAAGGCCGCCGCGCACGCCGCGCGGAACCAGCGCCTGAAGCTGCAGAAGCTCGCGGGCTCGATCGCGGACCAGCAGGAGGACGACGTCGGCGTCGAAGGCGAGGAGAACGAGGAGAAGAAGAAGTCCAAGGCCGCCAGCGAGCGCGCCAAGGCCGAGGCCGTGCTCGAGCGCGCGGCGAAGCTCGCGCGGCACACGATCGAGTCGGCGAACCGCGGCGAGAACAAGACGGAGGAGGAGCTCGCCATCGAGGTCTTCGGCGAGGACTGGGAGCCCGAGGCCGAGGAGGAGGAGGCGCGGTCCCTGCCGTCCAAGTACCTGCCGTCCGCGGGGGCGTGTTTGCTGCTCTTCGCGACGTGCACGCTCCACGCTTTATTCCTCCTCATGTGCCACTGGGTCGTGCCCTTCAAGGCCAAGGCCCTCTACGCCGCCGCGGACCAGGTGTCGAACCGGTGCCACGCGCTGATCCTGCCCCCCCCCCCAGAAGCACAAGGGCCGGCCCGCGCTCGCGCCCGTGCGGTCGGCGAAGATCGGCGCGGGTCTGGTCGTCGAGTACCAGCGCCAGCTCTACGAGTACTGGGGCCCCGACGACGGCGACGACGACGAGGAGGTCGTCTACGAGGAGGTGAGCGAGGGCGAGGAGGACGAGGAGGAGGAGCTCATCGTCGTCGACGAGCGCGACGAGATCGTCGGTCTGGGGCGGGCGAACGGGAGTTTGCGGCGCATCTCGCCGCCGCTCGCGCTGCCCGTGGACCACTACGCCGGGTCGTCGGGTTTGGACGCGCGGGGCGTCGCCGCCGCGGAGGAGCGCTACGGCCGCAACGTCGTCGAGGTCAAGGTGCCGTCGTTCCTCGCGCTCTACAAGGAGCAGCTGCTGTCGCCCATCGCCATGTTCCAGGTCTTCACGTCGCTGCTCTGGCTCCTCGACGCGTACTGGCAGTACGTGGGCTTCACGCTCTTCTCC
The DNA here is from genome assembly GCF_000186865.1 of Aureococcus anophagefferens. Classification (NCBI taxonomy): domain Eukaryota; class Pelagophyceae; order Pelagomonadales; family Pelagomonadaceae; genus Aureococcus; species Aureococcus anophagefferens. The sequence continues at coordinate 314,606 of NW_008705578.1, forward strand.
ATCACGTTCATGGAGGCGGGCACGGTCATGCAGCGCATGAAGACGTTGAAGTCGCTGTCGGGCATGTCGGCCAAGGCCGCGCCCGTGCTCTGCTGGCGGTCGAAGACCTGGGTCGAGGTCGGCTCCGACGACCTCCTGCCCGGCGACTTGATCTCCGTCGCGCGGCGCACGCCCCCGGTCGGCGGCCCGACGGACGAGGAGCTCGAGGGCAAGAGCGACAAGGAGCGCGAGGCCGTCGAGCGGAAGCGCGAGGCCATCAAGAAAAGGCTCGCGCGCATGGTCCACGTCGTGCCCTGCGACTGCGTTTTGGTCCGCGGGTCCGCGGTCACGAACGAGGCGACGCTCACGGGCGAGTCGACGCCCCAGATGAAGGACGCGGTCGTGCCCGACGGCTCGGACCGGTGCCTCGACATGAACGGCGCGGACCGCGTGTCCGTCCTGTTCTCGGGCACGGAGCTCGTCAACGCGACGGCCGGCGCCGCGCCCAAGGACGCGCCGAACCCGCCGGACGGCGGCGCCGTCGCGTTCGTGCTGCGCACGGGCTTCGCGTCGGCCCAGGGCGAGCTCATGCAGATGATCGAGTTCTCCCAGCAGAACGTGTCCTCGGACACGCGGGAGACGCTCATGGCGCTCGGCGTCCTCCTAATCTTCGCGATCGCGTCCGCGGCGTACGTCTTCAAGCGGGGGCTGGAGAAGGGCGACCGGACGACGCACGAGCTGCTGCTGCGCTGCGTCATCATCGTGACGTCCGTCGTGCCGCGCCAGCTGCCCATGCAGATGGCGCTCGCCGTGAACACGGCGCTGATGGCTTTGATGAAGGCGGGCGTCATGGCCATCGAGCCGTACCGCGTGCCCTTCGCGGGCCGCGTCAAGTACTGCCTCTTCGACAAGACGGGCACGCTGACGACGGACCGCCTCGTGCCCATGGGCGTCGTCTGCCTCGACGCCGGCGGAAGCGACGCGGCGCCGCGGTCGCCGGAGCCGCTGCGGGCGAGTACGAACGCGGCCGCGGCCGTCCTCGCCGCGTGCCACTCCCTCGTCGCCGCCGAGGACGGCGCCAAGGGCACGAAGGCGAAGCTCGTCGGCGACCCCATCGAGCTCACGGCGCTCCAGGCGCTGGGCTGGACCTACGACGCGCGGTCCGGCGTCGCCGCGCCGCCGACGGGGCTCGTCAAGGCCGCGAAGAAGGACGCCAAGGCCCCGGCGCCGGCGACGCGCCGCCACAAGCGGCTCCCCGAGGGCGCGCCGCCGCGCAAGGTCACGATCCGGAGCCGCTTCCACTTCTCGTCCGCGCTCCAGCGCATGTCCGTCGTCGCCGACGTCGCCGACGACAACGGCGCCGTGACGACGTCGACGCTGGTCAAGGGCTCGCCCGAGGCCGTCGCCGCGCTGCTCGCCCCCGGCGCCAAGCCCGCCTGGTTCGACGCGACCTACGCGTCCCTCGCGGAGCAGGGCATGCGCGTGCTCGCGCTCGCGTCGCGCCCGCTCCGCGCGGACGAGCGCCACGGCGACATGTCGCGCGCGGAGCTCGAGCGCGACCTGGACTTCGCGGGCTTCGTCGCCTTCGAGTGCAAGACGCGCGCGGACTCGCGGGTCGTCATCGAGGCGCTGACGTCGTCCGCGCACGCGGTCGCCATGGTCACGGGCGACGCGCCCCTGACGGCGCTGCACGTCGCGCGCGAGACGACCATCGCCGCCGCCGGCGACGAGGCGCTGCTCCTGACGCCGGACGACGCGGCGCTTTCCGGCGCGTCCTGGGTGTCGCCGCACGCGCCGCCGCGGCGGTCGCCGGAGCCCTTCGACCCGGCGGGCTCCCAACCGGCGGGGACGACGCTCGTCGTCACGGAGGCGGCCGTCGAGGCGTCGGCGTTGAAGCGCGGCGCCGCCGCCGCCGCCGCCGTCGGCGACGGCTTAGAGGAGGCCGACGCGCTCGCGGCCAAGGCCGCCGCGCGCGACGCCGCGGAGGCCGAGGTCTGGACGGCCGTCTCGCTGAGCGCGGTCGTCTTCTCGCGCATGAGCCCCCAGGGCAAGGCGCGGATCTGCCGGTCCCTCCAGAAGCACCACGACGGGCCCTGCGTGCTCATGTGCGGCGACGGCGGCAACGACGTCGGCGCGCTCAAGCAGGCGGACGTCGGCCTCGCGCTGCTCGCGGGCTACGGCGACGCGAACACGACGGGCGAGGGCGGCTACGCGGCCGCGGGCGAGAAGCTCGCCAAGGCCGGCGGCTCGGCGTCGGCGGAGTCCATCCTCAACGCCCAGGCCGAGGCGCTCCAGGACGCGCGGCAGAATTCCGTCGAGATCCGCAAGAAGAAGCTCGCGGAGAAGCAAAAAATCCTCATGGCCAAGCAGAAGGAGTGGATCGACGAGGAGCTCCAGGCGCGCGCGGCGCGGGGCGAGACGGGCATGGGCGCCCAGTTCGGCGCCGTCAAGGCCGTGGCGCTGCGCCTGCGGCGCGAGATGGCGCGGGAGGTGGAAGTCCTGAACGCGAAGCACGGCAACGCGTTCGACGCGCGGGACGACGACGGCGACGAGAAGAAGGCGCAGTCGCCCCTCGAGGCGGCGCAGGCGCTGCTGGGCGGCGAGGGCGGCGGCGACGACGCCGAGGGGAAGGTGCCCATGATCCGGCCGGGCGACGCGTCCGTCGCCGCGCCGTTCACTAGCCGCGCGCCGTCGATCCGCGCGGTCGTCGACCTCATCCGCCAGGGCCGCTGCACGCTGCTCTCGAGCCTCCAGCAGCAGCAGATCATGGTCCTCGAGTCCGTCATCTCGGCCTACACGCTGGCCGCGCTGTCGCTGGAGGGCGCGCGGTCGTCGGAGCGGCAGATGATGGCGAGCGGCTGGCTCCTGGTGGTGGCGTCGCTCGCCTTCTCCTACACGTCGCCGATCCAGGAGATGGCGCCCCAGCGGCCGCTGGGCAGCCTCTTCCACCCGTCCATCGTCGTCTCCGTCGCGGGCCAGGGCCTCATCCACGTGCTCTGCATGCGCATGGCCGTCAAGCTCTCGACGGAGCGCATGGGCGACGCGGCCCTGAAGGCCGTCGTGCTCTTCCAGAAGAAGGCGCGGGCCGGCGAGCTCGCGGGCGACGTCGACGAGGACGACCTGACGGCCTGGTTCACGTCCATGTGGTCGACGCCGTTCCTGCCGAACCTACTGAACACGGCCGTGTTTTTAGTCGAGACGTCGCAGATGGTCGCGGTGCTCCTGGTGAACTACAAGGGCCGGCCCTGGATGAAGGGGCTCCTGGAGAACCACGCGCTGTTCCTGTCCCTGTTCCTGAGCGTCGCGGGCGTCGTCGTCTGCGCGTGGAACGTCTTCCCCTACGGCAACTCGCTCATCCATCTGGCGCCGTTCCCGGACGACGACTTCCGCTGGACCATCGTCGGCCTCGTGCTCGCGTCGCTCGCGGGCACCTTCGTCTGGGACCGCCTCTGCACGGCGCTCTTCGCGCCCCACATCTTCCGGGCCCAGCTCGCCGAGGGGAAGAAGACGACCTTCGCGGACGTCCAGCCCATCCTCGCGACGGCGCTCAAGGTCGCCGCGGGCACGTTCCTCCTCGTCAACGGCAACCTCGTCCTCATCTGCGCCTGCGCCTACTTCTACAACCAGTACTCCAAGGCCAACGCCAAGGCCGAGAAGGACCGCAAGGCCGCCATCCTCAAGGCCGCCGACGACGGCGCCGGCGCGGGCAAGTAAGGCGCGGCGTTCAGGGATGGAAAGAGGCCACAGGTTGTTTTACAAGTAGACGCCGCCGTCCGGCGGCGCGCGCGCCTCCGTCGATGCCGCGGCGGGCGGCGGCGGCGGCCGCGCCTCGCTCCGCGCGATGGGCGCCGACGCCTCGAGCTTCGCGCGGAGGTCGTACTTGAGCTGGAGCGCCGCGCGCTTCCGCGCGATGACGACGATGTTCTCGCCGACGGCCGCGCGGAGCTCGCGGTCCGGCGCGTCCTTGAGGTGCGCCTCGAGCTCCGCGTTGGAACGCACGAGGTGCTCGATGGCCTTCTCCTCCTCGGCGATCTCCGCCTCGAGCTCCGGCGAGACCTTGTCGCCGAGCAGCGCCGCCATGACGAGTCGGCGCGCCGCGCGACGAGGGCCGGAGGAAGAGCGGAGCAGCGCGCGCAGCACGACGGCGCCTTCAGAGAGCGCTCTCTCTGCCCGCACAGCTCAGCCGCTTCCTGAATTCAGCGAGCAGCAAGAAGAAGTAAAGTAACTTAGTTGAAGAAGAAGTAAAGTAACACTTGCACTTGAAAACGGGGGTACACCGGGGTGCGAGGGATCTTGTCGTCGGGGGAACGTCGACGGCGCTGGGGGTCGGGGCGGTCGCCGTCGGGACGGGGAGAAGCGGCGTCACGCGGACCAGCGGCGGTCGCCGTCGTCGCGCTTCCGGCGCGAGCGGCGCTTCGTCCGCTTCTTCGTGAGCTTGAGCACGTCGGCCTCGCTCATGCGGCCGCGCTTGACGAGGCTGTTGGCGATCTCCGTCTCCAGGAGGTCGCCCTCGGCCGGGTACTGGGCCTTGATGGCGTTGAACGCGTCGCGCGAGAGCACGTGGACGCGGACGCAGACGAGCGCGCGGACGTCCGTCGACCGGCGGGCCGAGAAGATGAGCCCGAGCTCGCCGATGATGTCGCCCTCGTGGAGGATCTTGAGCGTCTTGGGCTGCTGGGTCTCGTCGGCCGGAGGCAGCACGACGGCGACGCGGCCGCCCGTGCCGATGAAGCCCATCCACGGCGACGTCTCGCCCTTGCGGAGGATCGTGTCCCCGGGCAGGTAGACGGTCGTGAAGAGCCGCTCGACGACGGCCTCGACGAGGCCCGCGCAGGCCTGGACCCGGGGCGACTGGAAGAGCGGGTTTGCCCGGAGCATCTCCGCGAAGAGGTGCATCTTGACCTCGTTGCGGAGCGCGGGCGACAGGTCCCCGAGGAAGCCGCCGCCCTTGGGCGCCGCGCCCGCGCCGCCGGCCGGGGCCCCGCGGCCGTCGCCCAGCAGGCTCCCCCGGTCCAGGTGCCAGACGTGGCGGTAGTACTCGCAGACGCGCCGCCGGAGGTCGCGGGGCAGGTGCATCTGCGCCATGCGCCGCGACACCTCGGAGAGCTTCGCGCGCTGGTGCGTCTCCTCCGTTTCCAGACCCTGCAGCGCGACGGCGATGGCCCCAACCACAGAAGCCTGGAGGCCGCAGCCGTAGACGGCGAGCGCCGTCGCGAAGGCCGTCTCGGCGTCGCTCAGCGGGTCCTCGGCGCCGAAGCCCATCAAGAAGGAGAACGCGACGTACGCGCAGCGCAGGTAGAGCGGCCCCGGCGCCACGAGCGCCCAGGCGACGCCCGGGGCGTCGCAGCACTGGGCGCAGGCCAGCGGGTCCGCGCGGCGGAGCGGCGCGGCGCAGGGCTCGCCGCAGCCGCCGCCGAGCGCCGCGCACGCGTTCAGGTCCGGCGCCTCGAGGCCCCGGCTCCGCGCGAAGGCCGTCGACATGAGGCCCCGGAAGGCGCAGGCGCTCCAGTGCAGGTTCAGACACAGAAACACGCCGATCTGCACCATCCGTAGGAAGGCGGTCGCGTGGACGTGCTCCTCGGCGACGTGGAAGAGCTTGCCGCCGCGCGCCACCCTCAACAACCGCAGCAGGAGCAGGTTCCGGTGGCCCGCGCCGACGCGCGCGAGGACCAAATTGAAGGGGAAGACCGTGACGAAATCCAGCAGGAACCAGCGGGACCGCAGGTAGCGCCGCGCGATCGCGCGGCCGTCGCGGACCTCGCGCTCGCCCGCGTAGAACCCCGTCCGCAGGTTCACGAGGATGTCGCCCGCGAAGACGGCCGTCGCCGCGCGGCGGCCGAGCGCGAGCGCGCCGGCGCCGCTTTCGAGGAAGCTCAGCTCCAGGGGCGTCGCGACGGCCTCGTAGCAGACCGCGGCGGCGAGCACGGCGTCCCACGCCGCGCGCGCGTACGACGACCGGCCGAGCGTGAAGTCGCCGTCGAGGCCCCAGCGCGCGCGGAGCGTGCCGCGGCCACCCTGCTCCTGGGCCACGAGCATGGAGTCGAGGGCCGGCGACGCGAGCACGGACGCGAGGCGCCGCCGGGGCGCGCCGGCGCCGCCGGACGCCTCGTGCGCGGCGACGGCCTCGTCGAGCTCGCAGGGCCGCACGGCCGTCGCGCGGCGCCGCTCCCAGAAGCGCGCCGCCGCGCCGCCGAAGACCGTCGGCCGCCGGCTCCGGCCCGCGCCGCCGCCGAAGACCGTGCCCCGCCGGCGGCCGACGCGCTCGAGGCGGCCCCGGGAGCTCGCCCAGCGCCGCGGCTCGGGCGAGCCCTCGGCGGGCGAAACCCCGGCCCCGCGCGGCGCACCGAGCGCGAGGGCCGGCGCGCCCCGCCGGAGCGGCGGCGGCTTGGCCACGGGCTCCTCCGGCGGCCCGTCGTCGTCGTCGTCGGACGTGTCCCCGCGCGCGTCCGTCGCCGAAGACGCCGCGGGCTCGCTCGGCGGCCGCGCGGACGACAGCGACAGGACGCCGCTCGACACGGACCCGCCGCAGGAGCTCGCCTCGACGGCGCCGACGCGGCCCTCGAGGCGCTGGGTCGTCTCGAGCAGGAGCCGCAGCCCGAAGCCCTGCCTGCGTTTCGGGAGGGGGGCTTCGCGCGGGGCGGGGCCCGGCTCTCGCGGCGCCGGAGGCCGACCGCGTCAGCTCGTCGTGCATCTCCTGGAGGAGCCGCAGCTGGGCGTCGTCGCCCGGCGAGACGCTCTCGCGGCCGCGCGCGCCGAAGCGGCGCGGCGCCGCGGCGAGCGCGCCCGCGACGCGGTCCCGGGGCGGCGCCAGCGGCAGCACGGCGTGCGTGTGGCGCCGGAGCGGCGGCACGCCGCGGTCGAAGCGCACGAGCGACGCCGCCGCCGTGGGGTCCGACGCGCGGTGGACGCGCGCCGACGCCGACGCCGACGCTCGCGCGAGCGCGCGCGACGCGGCCGAGCCCCAGCTCGCCGCCGCCTTGGGGGCGCGCGCCGGGCGCGACCGGGGACTGCGCGGCGGGCCGAGGGGCGCGGGGCGCGACGCGGGCAGCGCCATGGGCCGGCGGGCGGCGGCGCGCGGGGCCGGCGGGGCGGCGCGGCGGCGGCGACGACGCGCAGTCGCGCGGTGGCGGGGCGGGGGGTCCCGGAAGCGCGGGGCGGGGCTGTGGAGTCGTGGATCGGGGATGGCGGGCGGCGGCGCGCGGGCGACGGCGCGGGGCGACGTGGAGCGCCGGCAAGGGCCCTGTCCCTTGGGCCTTTTGAGGGCCGAAGCATGGAGAGGGCCATGGCCTTTTGGGCTGCCCAGAGGTCGACGATGAAGTCCGGGATGAAACAACTCGCGTTTCAAACAAACTGACGCGCGCAGCCGGCGAAAGTGGCAGAGCGAAGCCTGGAGGAGTGGACATCCAGGAGCGCACGGTGCCGCGGGACCATGATCCTCGCGCGGCTCGTCTGCTGCGTGCTCGCCGTCGCGGACGCGCTCAGCCTCGCGCCGTTCGCGCGGCCCGGCGTCGCGCCCGGCGACGGGGCGGAGCCCCTGGGGCAGCCCGACATGGAGGTCCTGAAGCAGGCGCGGCGCGATTCCCTGAGCAATCACGCCATCTTCATCGACGATCGCGAGGAGCCCGACCCGCTCCTCGTCGCGCGGTCGCGCGAGCTGCTCGTGTCCCTCTGGCACGGCGTCGACCGGTCGGACCTCCTCGACGAATCCTTCGTCTTCTCGAGCCCCCGCCGGATCCAGGGGTACGTCTCGTTCAACAAGACGACCTGGGCGACGCACCTCGTCGCCGTCCGCGACGCCCTGTTTTCGGAGGCGACGCCGACGTTCTATGGCTTCGGGCGCGATCCGTTCGATTCGCGGAGCATCTCGTTCCTCGTCCGCGCGGAGCGCAAGGCGTCGAGCCCGCCGCGCCAGTGCCTGCTCTCCTTCGGCGACGGCGACGACGCCAAGGCCGTCCTGCTGACCATCGGCCGGCCCCTGCCGAGCAGCCCCGCGCTCGCGCTCGACGCGGAGCGGTGCGAGGACGCGCCCCGGGAGGCGCCGAAGAAGGGCGGGCGCTCCGTCGTGAACAGCGTCCGGAGCCTCTTCGGCCCGCGGGTGGAGGATGGGGAAGGGAAATTTGGCTTTTAGGGTATGTTGAATTAGATGTCTCTTGTAAGGTAGTTGAACGCACCTTTCCGGAAACGAGCCACTGCCGGCTAAGCTAAAGTTAACCGGTTCAAAGAGCAGCGAAGCCGTGCAGTTTTGACGTCACGGCTTTGCCTGGCTCCGGGCTCGGACGCGCGATGCAGCGGTTCCAGGACTTGGCGCGGCGCTCGGTCTGTGGACCATGTCGCGCCTTGGGCCCGGCTGCGAGTCGCTCGGGAAAGACCATCGGTCGAAGGCGAGCAACTTAGTTCGCGTCGGGGCAGCCCGTGGATGACGAGAACGGCCGTTAACGGTGGGGGGCGACCGACGAGGGGCCCAACTTAGTTCCAGGGGGCGTTTGGTGTGACCAACTTCGAAGAAACACCCCCTGGGATGTCTCTCCCGAGGGGACTGTCCGGGTGTGGTCACACCAAACGCCTCATGCATTGCGCGGTGAGCACCGTGTCACCCGCGGCGCCGCACGCCTCCCGGAGGCGGTGAGGTGATCTCGATCAAATCCACTCGAGCCGAAGAGCTGCCGCGAGGGCATCTGGTCGCCCCCATGACGAACGATTCCCGACGCTCTGTGACTCGAAGGGGACCGAAAATCGGGTCGGGGGAAGCTGCCGCGCCTCATTCCACCCCCTGGGGCTGCCCGTTTGCGTCGCCTCGCAATCGTCCGGATGTCGCGTCTTTTCATGTGCCTCACCCACATGTTTGCGGACCTCAAAGCCACTGGGATCGTTGCACGTCGCTGCATATTCGAGGAGCGCGGGGCCCTCTAAGGTGGAGATTCCACCATCGGCCGCTGAAATGCTCGCACGAGAGACCGTCTCTTAGCTACGGATTACTGCAGCATTGCTTCGAAGATGTGCTTGTTCAACGACGGCTCATTCGCAGCCGTAGCTGGTGGTGCATTTTGCGCTTGTTTTGGCCAGCACGATGTGCAGCAACCTGGAACATCCGAAACCACGACGCCGATGAGTGCCGCAGCGATCGTCGAGGCCGACGATGAGAGCACGACGCCGATGAGTGCCGCAGCGATCGTCGAGGCCAACGACGAGGCGCTGGCGGCGTCGCTGCTGCGGGCCATGCCTCTGCCGCCCGCCGCGGGCCTCGCGTTGGGCCTCTGCGGCCTCGCGGCCATCGTCGAGGAGACCGTCGGCGTCGCACCCGTCGTCGTCTGCGCCCTCGCCGGCGCGTGCGCGCTGCTCCTCGCGATCGCGGCCCGGGCGGCGCTGCGCGGCGGCCGCGCGCTCCGGGACGAGCTCGCGGCGCCGCGCGTCGCGTTCGCCTACGCGGTCTACGAGATGGCGCTCGTCCTCGCGCTGGGGCGCGCGACGGCCGGCGCCGCGCCGGCGCTCTACGCCTGCGCGGTGCTCCAGCTCGGCCTCCTCGGCGCCTTCCTCGCCGCGTGCGCCGCGGCGGGCGCCGCGCCCGAGCCGTACTGGGCGCCGCCCTGCGTGGGCAGCGGCGCGACGTGCATCGCCGGGGCTTTCGCGCTCGGGCCGAAGCATTGGTTGATCCTCTCGTCCTGGATCCTGGCCTGCGCGGGCGCGGTGCTCCTCGCGCCCGCGGCGACGCTCCGCGTCGCGCGGGACGACGCGGTCGCGAACGACGCGACGGCGTTCATCCTCCAGGCGCCGTTCTCCATGCCCGGCCTCGCCTTCGGCGCCATGCGGCGCGCGGGCGGCGCCGTCTTCGGGGGACGCGCCGACGCGGCGCTGGGGCACGCGCTTTTCGCGGCGTCGACGGTCGGGCTCGCGGTCGCCGTCCTCGCGGCGTGGCGGCGAAGGCGCGCGATCTTCGACCACTTCGAGCCGAAGTGGGCCGCGCTCACCTTCCCCTTTTGCCTCTCGGCGCTGTGCGCGCTCGGATATTCGAAAGGCGGCGGCCTCGCGCTCCGGATCTACGCCCTCGCGCTCGCGGCGGCCGCGGCCGCCCTCGTCGTCTGCGTCGCCGCGGGCGACGCGCGCTTGCTCGTGGGGGCGCTCCGCGAGAGGCGCCGAGGAAACGAAAGCGGGAAGGGTAGTCCGATCTAAGCTAGCTTCACCTTGCAGTGTTGTTGCCCTCAACACCGAGAGGCTGAGGCCGCTCTGCGAAGTACTGGGAGCTCGTGAGAGGCTGGCGCGTGGCTCTGCGAAGACTTCGCGCGGCAACGAGCACTTGGCGTGGCTCTGCGAAGACTTCGCGCTGCGAACATGAGCGCGGCCGTCGCAAAGGGCACGAAATTGACCGTGGAGGTCTACAGCGACATGGTGCGAAACCGGAGGAGACAACCGAAACCGCGACGCTTTAGACACCGACCTCCGTCGTAGGCGTGACCCTGGTGCTGGGTCGGGAAGAAGAATCTCGACCTGGCCCTGCAGCGGCTCCCCGCGACGGCGTCGAGCGAGGTCTGCTGGCACCCGTTCATGATCGACCCGAACACGCAGCCGAGCGGCGAGGACTACAAGGCGTACAACCGGCGGCGCTGGGGCGGCGACGGCTGGACGCGCTCGCTGCGGGCCAAGGGCCGCGCCGTCGGCGCGCCCTTCGCGAACTGGCAGACGTGGCCGCACACGATGCGCGCGCACCAGCTGATGATGTTCGCGCCGCACGAGAAGGAGCACGAGCTCAAGGAGCGCCTCTTCGAGGCCGTCTACGAGCGGGGCGAGAACATCTCGGACCTCGAGACGCTCTGCCGCATCGCCGGCGACGCGGGCCTCGACACGGCCGGCTTCCGCGCGGTCGCGGACACGCGGGCGGCGCGCGACGGCGTCAACCGCGAGTGCGCGCAGGCGAGCGCGCGCGGCGTCCAGGGCGTGCCCTTCTTCATCGTCCACGGCGCCGAGGACAAGCAGCCCATCGGCTTCAGCGGCGCCGTCGACCCCGACGAGTTCGAGAAGATCCTCCGCCAGGTCCTGTAGCGCGCGCGCGCGCGCGGCCGCAATGACCGCCCCGGGACGCGGGACGCGGTCCCGCCCGGGGCGCGACGACGCCGCTACCGCGCCGCTTCTCCCCTTCTTAGATCACGTGTGCAGCGACGCCGTCGCTCGGACCGGCAAACGTTCCCCCTACGCGCCGCGTCGCCGAAGGGGCGCCCCGCCGCGCGACCCGATCGCACGTCGAACCGAGTCCCGTTACGAAAGGCGCGGTCCATCGCGAGAGGGCGGCCCGCCGCCGCGGCCAAAAAAGCCTACCTCTTCTTGCCTTTGCGTTTTTTCCCGCCGTCTCGTCGCTGCGCCGCCGCCTCGGCCTCGGCGGCCGCCTGCGCCTCGGACTCGGCGGTGAGCGCCTCGACGTCGCTGCCGCACATGGCGGCCATGAGCCAGAGCTGGAGCGCCTCGAGTCGTCGGAACTCGGCGGCCTGGTCCGTCTTGTAGATGAGCCACTGCGCGCGGGGGTTTCGCCGTCGAGAACGTCCGCGCGGGTCGCTCGGCGGCGCTCGCCTTCGCGCGCGCGGCGCGGCGCGCGCGGGGGCGGGGCGGGGACGCACGCACCAGCTCGTCGTTCGTTGCGCGCAGGGTCATGGTGCCCTCGTGGTGCTTGTATTTGAGCACGAATCGCACCTTCGCGGGGTCGCTGGCGTAGAGCTCCTTGACCTTCGTCGCGAACTCGTCGATGCTCGACGGGCGCTGCGCCATGGTGCCGAGGACCGCGCCGGGACGCACACCGGGACCGGTAAGGCGCTCGACGACGCGCCCGACGACAGCTCGCAGCACCTCGCCCAAAAGCTGCTGGCACCACGGCGAGCCTCACCCCGGCCAGCGGCCTCGCGATCGAGCGCCACCGGAGGCGTCGCCGGAGATCTAGAGGCCCCGCACGCCTCCCCGCGCCGGTGTACAGGTAGGGGCGCGCGCGGGCGATGCAGTCGCAGCGACCGCGGAGGGCGCTGGAGCTGCGTGATCCGCGGCGCTGCGGCGGCGCGTCAGAAGACGCGACTCGGACTCGGACGACCGACGTCGACCGTCGTGACCGTCGACCCTCGCGGCCGCGTGCCTCGACAGGGCGTGCGCCGTCGCCGCCGCGCCCGACGGCTCCGGCGCCGCCGCGGCTCTCCGGTCGGAGGAAGACCGGCTCGCGATGCTACGAGGCGCTGCGCGCCCACGGCCTCGCGTCCCCGCCGCTGCGGCACGCGCGAAAACTTCCAACCAAGCTGCAATATCCAGCCAAGCAGCGAAGTAAAAAGCTGTTATATGATGGCGGCCGATTCCGTCGAAGCTGCGCGCATGCAATTGGCGGCGCTCGACGAACAGCGGCATGCACTGAAACAACGACTAGGAGAACTGGAGGCGCGGGAGGCGGCGAAGCGCAAGGCGGACGACGTCGAGGAGGCGACGAAACGCCGGCGCGAATCTGACGAGCGGACGAAGAAGCAGAAGCAGACGGCGGCGGCGGGCGCGGCGCCCCGGGCGGCGGCGGCCGTGCCCCCGGCGCCCGCGGCGCCGGAAACGCGCCGCGCGGCCCGCGGGCCCGCAGCCGCGCGGCCCTCGCGAGCCCAGCGGTCCGCAGACCGCGAGGACGCGCCGAAGCTGCCGCCCGTCGAGCGGCAGTCGCGGCGCAGCGCGAAGCGCGATCGCGAGGACCGCGTCGAGCAGAAGCGCCTCGCGCAGGAGCGCCTCGAGGAGGACGAGAAGTCGCGGTGGGGGCGGGAGTCGGCCTCCCAAGCGGAGAAGGTGCGGGGGCGGCTTTCAGGCCTCCGCGAGAAGAATGACGGCGCGAAGCTCGGCGGCCCGCCGTCGTCGGTCGTCGCCGGGGCCCGGCGGCCCGGCGCCGGGCTGCGGCGGGCCGGGGGCCGCCGCGCCTGCCGCGACGTGACGAACGGCGATTCCCCGCCGCCGCCCCAGGGCCCGGAGCGCGCCGGCGCGCCCGGTGGAATTGACGACGGCGGCTCGCGCGACCTCAGCCGTCCCGGCGCCTTCGGCCGCCCGTTCGACAGCGGCTGCGGCGACGCCGGCTGCAGCGACGCCCTCTGCGACGGCTCCGGCCGCGGCGACGGCCGCTGCGCCGGCTCCGGCCGCGACGACGACGCGGGCGGCGTCGCGCCGCCCAAGGCCGCGACGCTCGGCGGGACGAAGGGCCAGGCCTGCTCGGCGCGCCGGCCGCCCGAGGACGGCGACGCGCTCCTCGTGCGCTGGGACAACTTTCGCGACGGGTCCGTGCGCGGCGGCTACTACCGGTGCATCGTCTCGACGTGGGCCGCGACCGGCGAGCGCTACGTCCACGGCCGCGACCGCCACGCCGGCTGGTGGGACGAGCCCGTGTCCTTCTACCCGGACGAGGACGACTGGAAGCACGACCCCGCGGCCCAGGACGACGACGCCGAGCCGCCCGCGGCGAAGAAGCAGCGGCAGGCGACGCGGCGCTGGACCGACGACGAGACGCAGCGGTTGAAGGACGGCGTCGAGGCCCACGGCGTCGGGTCCTGGGGCGTGATCCGCAAAGATTTCGGCTTCCTCGCGTCGGGGGACTACGAGGGGCGGACGACTGCGCTTATGAAAGCAAAATGGCAAAAATTGGAGAAGGCCAAGCTGCCCAAGGTCGCGCGGGAATATCGGCGCTGGACCGACGACGAGACGCGGCGGCTCGTCGAGGGCGTCGCGGCCCACGGCGTCGGGTCCTGGGGCGCGATCCGCAAAAATTTCGGCTTCCTCGCGTCGGGGGACGACGAGGGGCGGACGGGTGATGACCTATACTCGAAATGGCAACGGCTCGATCAGCGGGAGGTGCGGCGGCTGGCGCCCTGGACCGACGACGAGACGCGGCGGCTCGTCGAGGGCGTCGCGGAGCACGGCGTCGGGTCCTGGCGGAAGATCCAGGCCGAGTGCGGCTTCATGAAGTCGGGGGGCTACGGGGGGCGGCTGATACCGGCCCTCAAGAGCCAGTGGTGGTCGCTGCGGTTGAGGTCGACACTGCGCGCCAAAGCCGAGGAGGAGAAGGAGAAGGCGAAGGAGAAGGGCAAGGAGACGAAGAAGAAGAGGTCTGGGAAGGAGACGCGGCGGGACATGACGGAGGACGAGTGGGAGCAGCGGAAGGCGGCCGAGCTCATGCGGCTGTCCGCGGAGAGGGAGGCGGTGCTCGCCGATTATGATGACGACATCACTACCCTCTTTTTCGAGTGCGAGGCTGATTCATGTGAAAATGATGGCTCGTCGCTGCCGTATTATGATTTTTGCTGGAGAGTGGGGGAAGCACGGGTCGAGATGATGCGCGTCGCGGCGATGAAGTACCAGGAGGCGATCGCGCTCGGCCGCGACGGCGAGGCGGAACGCGCGGCGGTCGACGCGCTGCGCCGGAAGAGCTGCACCCTGTGCTCGCAGCGGCAGGTGGAGAAGACAACGAAGGCGCGCGACGTCGGAAAAGCCGTCTACAAGGCGACGACGAACGAGCTGTTCCTGAACACTCACTGCGTCGGGCCTTGGTGTAAAAACGACGTCACGGGCAAGACGTGGTTTTTCGACGCGGTGGGCATGCGGGCGCTTTCGCCGGACCACGAGGACGAGGCGTCCAAGCAGACGCGCGAATTCGTGACGAGAGACGGCAAGAAGAAGCGCCGCAAGGTCAATCCTTCGGCGAAGCACGCGACGGTGGGCGCGGGCGTCGACGACGTCGTCGAGAACTGCGTCGGGCGCTGCAAAGTTTGCAACACGATGAAAAACATCCTCAACCTCCGAGCAGAATCAAAACGTAAAGAAGAAGCTGGGGAACATCTGACCGAGGAGAGATACAAAACGATGAAAGCGAACCGCGTCGAACGCATGGAGTACGTCAACGAGATGAAGATCGGCTCCCGCTGCCGCTACTGCTCGTTGCTATGTACTGCGGACAATGTCGAGGGGTTTGAGTGCGCTCACAGGAAGGAGACGGAGAAGTTCAAGTACCAGGACTCTTCCGGAGGCAATGGCATGTGTGGCCTCGTCCGACGGAATGTCGCGTTCACGCCCGAGGAGGCGGCGCGAATCGAGTTCGAGATGAACGACACCAACCCGGACACCTGCGGCAATTGTCATGTTTGTTTTGAGACGATTCCGCGCGTCCGCGGCGAAGATTAGGCGCGCTCGGCGCTGGCTGACGCCGGCGCCTTCGAGGCCGTCGACGTCGCTCCCGTCGACGGCCGCCTCCTCGCGTCTGCTCCGGCCTCGCGCCGCGTCCGCGGTGCTCCTGCCCGGCGCCCTTCTTCTGCTGCTGCGCCGGCGCTCGGCGCCCGACGCCGCCGACGTGCGCGCGACGCTCGACGCCTGCGCCGCCGGCGCCTTCGAGGCCGTCGACGTCGCTCCCGTCGACGGCCGCCTCCTCGCGTCTGCTCCGGCCTCGCGCCGCGTCCGCGGTGCTCCTGCCCGGCGCCCTTCTTCTGCTGCTGCGCCGGCGCTCGGCGCCCGCCGCCGCCGACGTGCGCCGCGCGCTCGACGCCTGCGCCGGCGCCTTCGAGGCCGTCGACGTCGCTCCCGTCGACGGCCGCCTCCTCGCGTCTGCTCCGGCCTCGCGTCGCGTCCGGTGCTCCTGCCCGGCGCCCTTCTTCTGCTGCTGCGCCGGCGCTGCGCCGGCGCCGTCGCCGCCGACGACGCGCGCCGCGCGCTCCGCCTGCGCCGGCGCCTTCGAGGCCGTCGACGTCCCCGCTCCCGTCGACGGCCTCGCGCCGTCGACGCCGACGACGGCTCTCCTGCTCCACCTGCTCTGCCCGGCGCCCTTCTTCTGCTGCTGCGCCGGCGCTGCGCCGGCGCCGTCGCCGCCGACGACGTGCGCCGCGCGGTCCGCCTGCGCCGGCGCCTTCGAGGCCGTCGACGTCGCTCCCGTCGACGGCCGCCTCCTCGCGTCTGCTCCGGCCTCGCGCCGCGTCCGCGGTGCTCCTGCCCGGCGCCCTTCTTCTGCTGCTGCGCCGGCGCTGCGCCGGCGCCGTCGCCGCCGACGACGCGCGCCGCGCGCTCCGCCTGCGCCGGCGCCTTCGAGGCCGTCGACGTCCCCGCTCCCGTCGACGGCCTCGCGCCGTCGACGCCGACGACGGCTCTCCTGCTCCACCTGCTCTGCCCGGCGCCCTTCTTCTGCTGCTGCGCCGGCGCTGCGCCGGCGCCGTCGCCGCCGACGACGTGCGCCGCGCGGTCCGCCTGCGCCGGCGCCTTCGAGGCCGTCGACGTCGCTCCCGTCGACGGCCGCCTCCTCGCGTCTGCTCCGGCCTCGCGCCGCGTCCGCGGTGCTCCTGCCCGGCGCCCTTCTTCTGCTGCTGCGCGGGCGCTGCGCCGGCGCCGTCGCCGCCGCCGACGTGCGCCGCGCGCTCGACGCCTGCGCCGGCGCCTTCGAGGCCGTCGACGTCGCTCCCGTCGACGGCCGCCTCCTCGCGTCTGCTCCGGCCTCGCGTCGCGTCCGG
>NW_008705578.1:331103-332350 GCF_000186865.1 Aureococcus anophagefferens
GAGGGGGCAAGAACACGGGCGACATGCCCTCCATCTCCTGCGTCGACTCGGGCCTCTACTCGTCGAACGGGGCCCTGTCCTCGGACGGGTGCCTCGTCGAGGAGTTCCTCAAGGGCACGGAGCCCGTCGGCGGCTACTTCGCGGTCTCGCTCGACACGACGGGCCACTCCGTCATCAACCGCCAGGACGTCTTCACGTCCGGCGCGCGATCCGCCGCAACGCCTTCGCGAGCGTCGCGGAGAGCGGCGGCGACGGCTCGTCCATGGAGGAGATGCTCGAGGCCATGCCCAACGTCGGCGACATCACCGTGACGCGGTCCGCCGTCAACGAGGGCGGCAACAACGGCGGCTTCACCTGGACGGTGACCTTCCTGCGCGACGCGGGCTCGAACGGCTACGGCCAGTTCGGCGACTGCGAGCAGCGCGGCACCGTCGACAACCTGTGCAACTCGCCCGGCGACGTGCCCAAGTTCTCTCCGGCTTCGACGCGAGCTCGCTCACGGGCGACTGCTCCAAGACCGACGGCGTCCGCGGCGGCCTCGAGTGGCGCGTCGCGTTCCTCGAGAACCCGGGCTCCTACGACGGCTACACGTACCCGCCGGGCGCGGGCAACCTCGACTCCATCACCTACGACACCTCGAACCTCCAGGGCACGACGCCCGCGGTGGTCAACGAGGTCCTGCGCACGGGCTCGACGCCCTTCAGCGGCACGTTCTCCGTCGCCTTCAACGGCGCCAAGACGGAGGAGATGGAGCGGCAGGAGGCCACGGACGAGGTCGAGTACGTGATCGAGAAGCTTGACACCATCGGCGAGATCCGCGTCGACCGCACGGACATGGGCCTCCAGCGCATCCCGGGCGTGGCGGCGACCATCGGCCGCGACGGCTCGTCGGCGTCGCTCGTCTACGACGCGAGCTTCGGCGACTCGTACGACCGCGAGACGTCGCTCATGGACTACCTCGCGCCCGGCGAGGTCTTCCGCCTCGGCGGCGTCGACGGCGGCATCTACAGCTCGCACGCGGGCAAGGTCGACGGCTCGGAGATGCTCGGCTCGCTCCTCGACTACTCGGAGAACGCGCCCGTGCCCAGGAGCGCCTCAGCGCCATGCTCAGCTATGCCCTCGTATGCTTCGAGACGCCTGCTCGGGCCTGCGCCGTGGCGGCATCTGCTCCGTGCTCTTCGCGCTCTACTTCAATGCTGAATCGAGTCGAGGCCTCGCGTCCTCGCGCCGTCGTGTCCCCGCGACGT
>NW_008705578.1:333124-337713 GCF_000186865.1 Aureococcus anophagefferens
GGCTCGAGTGGCGCGTCGAGTTCCTCTACGGGCAGCGGCGCCGCCGTCGCGGCGACGACCGTCGTCGACGGCAACGCGCTCGGCGGCACGTTCGCGCTCCAGACCGCGGACGGCTACACGACGGACCAGCTGCCCTACGGCGTCAGCACGGGCGCCCTCGAAGCCGCGCTCGAGGCCCTCTTGGGCGTCGGCGCCATCGAGGTCACGACGGGCTGGGAGCTCGACGAGTCGTCCGAGTACGGCAAGGCCTACATGATCGAGTTCACGACCGCGGAGGGCGACGTCGCGGACCTGGCCACGGCGACTGCCTCGCGGAGGGCGCGACCATCTCCGGCACGCCGCCCTGCGACTACGTCGTGTCCGGTCTCACGAACAACACGACGGTCTGGAAGGTCGAGACCGCGGGCACGGGCGCGACGAACCCCATCGTCGACGGCACCTTCGAGCTCACGCTCTCCGTGTCCGGCCAGTCCTACACGACGGACCCGATCCCCTACGACGCCGTCGGCAGCGCCTTCGACGAGACGGGCGTCTACGAGACCCTCGTTGCGTCCGGCGCCGTGTCCGCGCGGACGTTCCAGCTGACCAACGACTCCTCCGTCGTCGTCGCGTCGGGCTCCCTCGCGGGCATCCTCTTCGACAACGACCTCATCCAGGTCGAGGGCCAGCGCCACGAGGGCGAGGTCTACCGCGTGTCGCTGCTCGACCCGTCGGGCACGACGTTCAACCTCACGAACCCCGCCACGGACGAGGCGCGCATCTTCCTGGGCACGTCGAAGACGGCCGCCAAGGTCACGCGCGTCCACGGCGGCCGCGGCACGTCCGCGACGTCCGAGGTCTTCTGCGAGGAGGAGACGGGCTACTGCTCGAGCGGCGGCCGCCTCGACTTCTCCGGCTCCGTGGAGTCGAAGCTCGAGGCGCTCGACGAGCTCATCGACGCCGGCGTCAACGTGAGCCGCTACGGCCCCGACGACACGAACGGCTTCTCCTGGTTCGTCACGTTCCTCGACGACTCGCCCGCGTCGTCGACGAACGACTTCGCGCTCTCGCTGTCGACGAACTCGCTCGAGGACTACAACGGCACGATCGGCGGCGCCGGCGCGTCGGTCACGCTCACGCAGTGGCAGGCCGGCGAGACCTACTCGGACTGCACGGGCGTGTCCCACGTCGTGCCGTCCGACGGCAGCGGCCTCCAGAACGGCCTGCTCTACTACACGCGCGTCACGGCGATCAACAGCGTCGGCTACTCGCTGCCCCAGGCGACGGACTCGGCCATGAAGCCCGTGACGACGCCCGGCGCGCCGACGTCTGTCGTCTTGTCGACCGTGTCGGCGACGCAGCTCCGCGTCCAGTTCAGCAGCCCGGCGTGGGACGGCGGTGGCCACGAGATCACGTCCTACCTCGTCGAGTACGCGATGGACGTGGCCTTTGCGTCGACGGAGAGCGTCACCGTGAGCTACCTCGACGGCGGCTCGCCCTTCTAGAAGACCACCTCGTCCCTGACCGAGCGCCAGGAGTACTACGTCCGCGTCTCCGCGGGCAACATCCAGGGCTACGGCACGCCCCAGTCGACGGCGCCGTCGAGCGCCGCGCCCTACGAGGAGAGCGGCGCGCCCAGCGACGTCGAGCTCGGCATCACGTCCGACTCCATGCTCACGATCGGCCACGCGTACCCCCCCGACGGCGGCGACGACGACGTGTCGTCGTACCGCGTCGAGTGGGACACGCCGACGACGGCGGCGACGACGTGTCGTCGTACCGCGTCGAGTGGGACACGTCGTCGAGCTTCAACTCGCTCTCCGCGTCGCCCCACTCACGGTCAAGGACGTCGACGGCTCGGGCTGGTTCTACTCCGGCGAGCCGGCGTACGCGCTCAGCATCGGCGGCGTCGGCAACCTCAGCGCCTGCGCCGAGTGGGAGCACCCGTGCTCCACGCGCCGCCGCAGCGAGTGCCTCGCCTGGGACGCCGAGGAGTACGAGGTCGATGAGCAGAACGACCTGTTCATGTCCGAGTTCCTCGACGTCGCCGACGGCGTCACGGGCACGCGCAAGACGGGCGTCGCCAACGCGCCGAGCGGCTACGCGTACAGCCTCGTCGGCGTCTCGCAGCCGCCGACGATCTACGTCGACGAGAGCAACCGCTCCGCGCGGCCCTTCAGCGACGACAACGACGAGCACGTCGTCGCCGACGTCGTGTCCGCGGGCGCGCTGCTGCCGCTCGGCTCGCGCGACGACGCGACGGCCGCGGGCCAGACGACGCGACGGCCGCGGGCCAGTTCCTCGGTCCGAACGGCACGGCCTTGTCCATCTACACGCTCTCGAGCTCGGCGTTCTCCGTCGCCTTCGACGAGGCTCTCGGCGACCAGCCGGCCATGCTCGCGGACGGCGCGTACCTCGCGGGCGGCGTCGTCGCGACCGTCGTCGATGACGTCGTCCAGGGCTCCGCGGCGACGGGCATCGTCCTCGAGTCGCTCCACGCGGGCATGCCCCGCGGCGTCCGCGTCGCAGCGCGCAACGAGCTCGGATCGAGAGTCTATTAGGGGCCGCGCGCGCGCGACGGCGCGCGATGGCGCGCGGCCTAAAAGCTGCGGGTCGTCTTGCCCTTCTTCCGCGGGCGGCCCGCGACGGACTTCCTCGGCGGCGACCGCTGGCGGAACCGCGGGTGCTCCGCGACGGACTTCGTGAGGTCGACCCAGCCGATGGCGCCGCGCGGGTGGACGTAGGCGAAGCCGGTCTCGTAGACGACTGCGTCCTTGACGAACCAGGCGTAGCAGTTGCGGTACTTCACGCGCGCGCGGAGCTCGTCGGCCGTGTCGCGCTGGCCGTCGTCGCGCGCGTGCACGAGGTGCTGCGGCTGGAGCGCGAGGAGCTCGTCCTTGGTCAGCGGGCCCTGGCACCTCACGAACGTGCACTCGCCCCATACCGTGCTCGTGCCGGAGCAGATGAGGCCGAACCGCGTGCCGGCCTTCTTCGAGATCGTGCCCCGGAGGTCCACGGTCTTCTCGCCCCGCAGGATCTTCTCGAGCCACTCGGGCTTGACGCAGAGGGCCACGTCCGGCCAGGCGCCCCGGGCGACGCGCGCCGTCGACGCCAGCGCCGCGTCCATCATCGCCACGATCTGGTCCTTCTTCGCGCTGTCGCCGCCGCCGTCCTCGTCGTCGAACGCCGCAGCCTCGTCGTCGTCGACGCGCTCGTCGTCGACGACCTCGGCGGCGTCGCGCTCGCGCTCGACGTCGCGGTCGCGCTCGCGGTGGAGGCCGAGGCCCGTCAGCAGGAACGCGTCGGCGACGTCGACGCAGAACCGCGGCCGGTACGTCGCGGCGGCAAGCGCGGAGTCGAAGAACCTACCAAGCGCGTCGGTGACGAAGTCGTCACGGTCGCAGTCGACGCCGCCGACGGACACGTGGTCCACGTGCGCGTCGTGCCCCGTCCACTTTTTCATTAACTGGACGCTGGCGCAGCATTTTGAGCACGACGTGTCGTAGGGCCACAGCGTGTTGGAGAGGAAGATGCCCGCCTTCTCGAACCTGCGCGGGGGCGGGTCTTTGAAAAGGACAAGACGGAGGACACGGCGACGCGCGAGCAGCCGTATCTCTCGCAGCAATGACAATAGAAGTGGGGTTTCAACCCCAGCTCCAAAAAGCGGACGTATACGGACATGGTCTCGAACTTGCCCCGGGGGATCTCGATACCGACGCAGATGTTGGCGTCGCGATCCAACAACCAACTAAACATCTCCACATAGAACTCAAGCACCGACCTACATAAAAATAGAATCATAAGCCGAAATATCCAAACTCTCAAAACGCAAAAACTCTCGGGACGCGGCTCTTGCACACGGCCATGTCGAAGCGCGCGGTCTTGCGCGCGTCCGTGTCCTCCTGGAAGTACATCCACGCCGATCTTGCGATCGACGTGCAGGTGATGGTCCCCATGACGCCGAACGGCGGCAGCAGCTGGTAGGCGCGCTTGTAGTCGAAGCTTCTCACGTCGATGTGGAGGTGAGCTCCGCGCCGCGGGTCGATGTCGAGGTTCAGGCCTGGGCAGCGACATTCCCAACTTCAAAGGCTCCTCTCTCGGCCGTTTTCCACTCGTTTCGGCTGATTTTTGGACGAGCGATCATCTCTCGGAACGGTCTCGAAGCGTGGATGCTTTTTCCAGAACGGGCGCGCGCGGAACACTCACATTGAATCGACGTTGAATCACCCTCGTCCTGCCCCGGTTCGGGCGCCCGATATTCCAATCGCGCGCGCGCGCGCGGCGCCGCACCTCGCGCCCGATGCCGTCCTCGCCGCTGCACAAGTTCCAAAAAGAAGTGTGAAAGGAATAGGGGTTGGTGAACGGGCTGTCCTCCTGCTCCAAGCAGCTCGACACCTTGGCGTTGCCCGCGACGGCGGCGTCGAGCTGCTGCGCCGCGAGCACGCCCCGGCTGCCCGCGACCTCGCGGAGGACGCGGCTGAGGGGCAGCGCCGCGAGGCGCGTTAACTCCTCGGCGTCGTCGCTGTCCTCGACGGCGAGCGCGCGCGCGCGCAGCAGCTCCGCGTGGTCGAAGTAGCCCTGCAAGCGCGGCGCCAAGTCCACGTCGGCGA